>NW_026866575.1:0-14916 GCF_026571515.1 Ruditapes philippinarum
CACCATCTATACCCGCGGGACACCCGCGTCAGACCACCTAACCATCCCGCCATGTGGCGGTTCTGCGTAATTGAGTCTGGTCCCCACAGGGCCAGCCGGAATTGGCCAGATACGAGCTGTCTAGAACGATTTTCGGCTCACCGTCGGCAAAATACCAGAGTATTCCCGACGGACACACCTATACCCGCGGACACCCGGACACACAATGCACGACTCATATATTCTTCAATCTGCTGTCGGATTTTTTTAAATCTAATGTAGCCTTGGTTTCTGTTTTTTCTGGCTAGCCGTAATAGCTGGAGATCGTTGTGAAAAGTAAATTGACATTACATTATGGAATTAGTCAATGGTCTTTTGCACAGGTTTTACAGTATCATCTCTGGCCAGCCTGTATAGCCGGACCCGGATTCCGGCTAGCCAGAGTAGCCAGAACAGCCGGAGTAGAAGAAAATGAGTTCCGGCTGCTCCGGCTGTTCCGGTTGTCCGGCTAACTTCACGAACATATCTAATTCCACTGAATGATATTGGGCGCTATAAATGCTATTAATTGAAATAACTCCATAACACGATGCTTACAATAACATTCCAATATTAATGAATCATTAACATACAGTATTGCTATATTTTAATGAAACAGACACATTATGTTTAAACCTTTTGAAATTTTTTCCCGCCAGAAGTGATCCGATGATGATTCTTGACCTCTACAGAAATCTTCGTATGGGAAACATTTTGATAATTCCAAGATATTAAGAGTTTATAAACATATTTATTTTTTAATTTAGAATTTGTCAATTATTTTAATGTTGTGACCTCTATACGCTTCGCAACGTTTCAAACATTTCTTTTTGTGAAGGACTGCCAATTGTATTTTTTGTATTTATTTTGTTGTTGTTGTTGTTGTTGTTGTTGATGATGTTTTGTTTTTTACTCGAGGACCATACACCGCTTTTTGTACATTTGCATGGTGTGTAACATCGAATTTTTATGATAACGGCTGCCTCAGCTTACTCATTGGCGATTATGATTTCTTAATTAATCATTTTCATGCTTAATGATCATGTTATTCGTATAATGAATACTTCTTTGTGCAAATATTAAAAATTAAGGTTTAATTCAGAAATGATATGAATAAATTTTTCTGTTTAGAAATAAATTTCTAATTTTTATCCCGGCAAACTTCCTTAAATCAACTTGTCATACATTAATATTAATTTGTATCTAAGTGAATAGTGTTGTAAATTCTGGACGTTTATCGTTTTTCAAGAGGCTGTACTGATCTAAAACGTAATAATTACATAATACTCCTTAAACCTTGATCAATATGATTTCCGTTAGAGCTATGGGAAATATTTTCTTATCTGTAGACAGCCGTGTTTTGATCTATTTTAAGCGTTTTATGTTAATATTTCCGCTTCTTTGTTGTACACTATCTACTTTTGCATTGTTTGTATCGCCTACATTATATATCTTTGTGTATTGTTTTCTACAAGTCATATCTAAATTTACAGACTGTTGTATTAGCCAGCACGCTGGTTTTGTCAAAAAAAAAATAATTAAAAACTGTCAAACTTTAGGACATTCTCTCATATAAAGAAAGTTGTGTCACAATTTACGTTCGTCATAGCTGTAGAAAGTAATATTTTTTCTTCTGTACAATGACAGAAAATCATAAACTATGTTTTATTATGCATTGGGGGAATATTATGTTTGTTGTGTTTCTAGAATTGACTGATTTTCAAAGATTTGTCAAAACCATAAATCCTAGGGTTATTAATTTACCCATAACCCAATTATTGACAATATGATATTAAATACCACAATCAAAACCTACCAGTAAAACAGCGAATTATCATGTTTCTTCTCCCATGCATTGACGAAAGACAATTCTTAACACAGAGAAAACAAAATACATGCCCATTTTATAAGATTGATTCTTGAAATAAAAACATTCAAACTCGACACTATAGTTCTTCGTTATATTCTTTTAGTGAAATAACATAATCGTCGATAACTAAACCTTTAAAAACTTATCCTAATCAATCTTATCCTTGCATTTCCGACTGAATACTTCGAAAATAAAAGTTTGTTGAAATAATGATAATAAAGCGATTAACAATGTTGCAGCTTAGGGTCATATGTGGCCGTGAGTCGTTGATTTCAAACCACTGACCCCTCGCCGCTGTGGGAATTCAGTCCATCAAGGGACTTTTGATTCTTTCATATGAGAAAGCAGCTATTCATCCGCCAAACGTAACATCGACGGTTCAACTCAGGTGTCTGTTCATTCCCTAAATAATGCAGGGAAGGATAATGCAAGGAAGGGCAATCAATCAATCAATAGGTTGATTAAGCACATTTAATAATCTGCTTTATAAAAATAGTGGGTGGGGTAACGAACAAATGAAATGGTAAACAAGGTTCAAGGCATTTTGGGATTATAAGAGCTACTGAATATCAGTTCGTTACAGTATTTTAGCATTTTGTTGGAAATGACGTTTTAGAAAGGAAACAGGCAAAGAAAAAAAGTAAAGAAAAACACAAACATGATGTAGTTACATTCTTACCCTTCTTATTTCTTATCCTAACAGTTCAATGTATTTTAAATACTAATAAGGAACAACATTGGACTGTGACTGTAGTGTTTATATGTTATATTAATACTCCAATATTAAAGGTGATGGCGTTTTTTTTTAGAAGAAAATAATATGAAAATTCATATGATTGCCGCTATAATAGGGGGGAAACATATATCAGTTATCTGTCTCGTATCTCTTTTCTCTCTGTATTATCTCATGAAATCTTGATAGCATTTGTAGTCTTTTTGCCTCGAAGACCATGTACCATGTAACGTGTTATGTGATACAAAATATTGCAACAATTATGTTATTACTTGATATTGGAGATTTTATAATAAAAGACCAAACAGCTCTCGTAGGAAATCATACTATTATCAATGATTCAACACCATTGAACATTTTATGGGTTATTGCTCTTCCTGCTTTGAAATCGCAAATCTTTATGATAAGTTTCATTACAAAGGCTTTGTTACTGATCATGACTATAAATAATTTTATGAATGAACTGTACATTATGTATAAACTGTAGCAGTATAAACTATAGTACATGCCTTTCAAATAATTGTCTGCCAGAATTTCAAGTTTCTGACTTTTATGATTTACACTTATCAATAAGTCTTGCCCTATATTATTATCAACGTCTTTTATCTTAAAAAAGTGATTTTCATATGTTTGTTTGTTTGTTTGTTATTATTTTTACGCCTTCTTTTAATTTGGGACCATACTCCGCTTTTCATGGAATGGCACTAACATGTCACATCGAAAGTACTATGATAACCGCCGTATGAACACATCTGTAAATGTTTCTAAACTCAAAATTTCAGCATTGCTATATTATCATGTTTATGTGTTGTATTTATTTTTAAGCTGATGTTAGGGGCATGGACCGTAGTTTGCACTTTCCAGTACCGTTCAAGCTCATTCGACCGAGCCTGCAAATGATTATACAAATTACTTGTCTCTTGGAAATTATTTTTGCCCAGCAATATCAGTTCATAACAATACAGCCAGACAAATTTGAAATTGAAAAAATGTTAACGTCTCCTGCAATATCATTGCACAGGAAACATTATAGAAAAGTATCATAATTATTCAGCTTGATTATAATGCGAAAGATTATGTTTTCTCATCTAAAACCAGAAATTGAAACAATGCTGATCTTATAACAAACAATACAGTTATCAAAACTTTAGTTCTGCCGGTAATCCTGTGTTGAGGGATACGTTCATTGAATGCCTCCCTCTCTTGCTGATTTATTTTGTACAAGATAACTTCATCTATATGAGTGTTACTTATTACTTCATGATCACATTTATTTAAATGATTATCAGCTGACTTCATTCAGTAAACTTTCTTCTTTTTTTGTAAAGACGGTACGCTTAGAAAGAATTTAATCTGATAGTTTAAGTATATTTTTAGAACAAGGTTTGGTCAATTTTAACACTTTCACTCTGTATAACATCATCTTATTATAATCATCAAAATTAAAACAATATATTTTAAAGACAGTAAGTACATTTAACAGAAATAATAAGAAAGCATTGGGTAATAGAATATCAACCTATTAGTTATGGATCAAAGTCATAAATTACGTATACATGTTCGAGGAAACTACATGTACAAAGCAATATCAATGAAATATATACCTTTTATTTCCTTAACTCATTTGGTTCCCTTTTTTGGTGCCGTTGCTATTGAAAGTTGTTGGATTGTATTTACTGAACATTGATCTACCTTGCAGATGTTTGTTTTCAAGTTCTAAATGACATGTATATATCCTAAAATCATTTAAATAATTGATTATGTTTTATGTCTTATCAATAATTTCGTTCCACTTTACACAAATAATATAGGAAAAGTAAGTAAGGTCAATATATAGCTCGAGGGAGTTGTTCGTGCATAAAGATACTAAATAAATTGACTAAGCAGCTGCCAGTTTTGATGGTTCATTGATTATCCAGTTTTCCGCAGTGGTTACCAACATTCAATCTCATCTTGTAGACATTTGCTTTATTTTAAAGCAATAGTAAGAAACATATTTTAATCTTAAGATAATGCACCGACAGAATATATAATAACACATAGTTTCTCTTTTGATATGACACGTGTATGACCTTTTTTTAAAATTGTGAATAAAACATAGGATAAGAGAATTCCCCTTTTTTCACTCCAAAAGACTAGTCATAATCAGATTGATATTATGGTGGCTTCCGAAACCCCTATCATTTTGAAACATTTTGTATTAATCTACAATAAAGTGAATCAATTAACATATTACTGAGTAATGATTTCTATTATCCCGCACAATTTAGCGCAGTTACAATGAAGTAAGCGTTGTCAGTTTTATTAGAATGATTAACAAAATGATATTTCAAATGGCGCATTATCACAAACTAATCAATCATTTCATATGTTTTAACTGTTGGACAAAGTATAATAGTAATAAAATCTTTGGCAGTCGGCAAATCTAATAACCTGCTTGCTAACATTTGGTTCTTATTAATGTTTCTTGCATTTTTTTTATTATTTTATTCATATATTGATATTATTTATTTCTTATTTATTTTCTTTTGCTCTGTTTAAACAGAAAAAAACTATGAATAAGACATAATGACATTGTTATTGTGTCCATTTCTTTTAATAACAAAAAACACTTAAACTTGATTTTAGTATTTCTAGCAGCAGATTTCAGGATATCGATGCCATGTTTGAAATTGAAAAATTGCAATTGCTATGTTTCCTTAAAGACGTTTTATATTTATATTGTTTAAAATTTTATACCAGAAACATCAATGTTGAAAATGTTGTCAATACTGTAATAGAAAAAACAAAACAAAATATACTAACAGCAAAAAAGTACACTCGCATGACAAATAATTCTAACTCATGACGAACCGAAAAGACATACTTACAGAATTATTTGCTCCCAAATTAACAGACTAACCACTTTCAGTTGCATCACGCAAGTTAGGGATTAAATCTTTTGACCAACTAATTGTTAAACATATACTTCCCTGAAACATGAAAGCCGTTCATATCAAGAAAGATTATCTTACATCCCAGTGAACCTCATATCTCCATGAGTTTACAACTGACAAGTGTTTTATAATCTGTGATATGCAGGCTTCATAACCTCTGATCTCCTTCCAAAATTCCATTTTGTTTAGTCCGCCCATTGTTTTCTCGTTTATGGGGCACTGGCTTTTGATTACTTGGGGACTTTATGCCGCTTTTCGTGGAATGGCACTACCAGTGAAAGTTCCATGGTAACCGCCGTATGAACAAATATGCGGATGTTCCTAAATTCAAAATTTTACCTTTTCATGTTTTTATGTTGAATTCTGCTTAAGCCGGTGCTAGGGGGCGTGAACGTGCTTGCAATTGACAGTACCGTCAATAAGCTGGCTCAATCAAAGCGAGTCTGCAGCATTTTCAATTTTGCCGTGTTGGGCTTCTTTAGGGATTCTTTTATTTTCTCTATTTTATAACTTAAGAAAAATAATAAATGGCTGATAAAACAAACAGAATTAAAAACGAACGATCTTTGAATATATGAAAAATAGGCAATAAGCAATAATTTGTCCTAAACAGATACCACCTTATTTCATTTTTACAAAGGAATGATACAATAAGATACGGTTAAATGATTTAAACATTGAATGATTACAGTAAGCATTTAGATTAACATTTTCTGAAAACATCTAGCTTGCATTCATTGCGGAATCTAAATACCTAAAAGTGTCATATGCATTGAGTGGTTAGTCACAATGCTATCTGTAATTCGAAAGTTTTGGTTGTGTATGCATAACTTCGTTGCTTATTTTATAATTATCTTGTGGCGATCCCTGACAGCTTTTATACGAAATGAATTGTACTGTCATTTAATCAAACTGTTCAGTCGTAGACAGAGACAATTTGTTTCTATGTCGAATTGGCATTAATATTCTAGCTGACTGACCATTTATGAGAGTGTGAGAGAGTATTCTCTAATGGAGGCTCTCTTCAATATTAAATGGGCTGCGTCACGACAAAACCAACGTAATGCGTTTGCGAGCAATATGGATCCAGACCAGCCTGCGCGTCCGCGCAGTCTGATCAGGATCCATGCTGTTCGCTTACAAACCCTATTGCAAGTAGAGACACTGATAACGAACATCATGGATCCTGATCAGACTGCGCGGATGCGCAGGCTGGTCTGGATCAATGCTTGTCGCAAACGCAATACGTTGGTTTTGTCGTGACGCGGCTCAAATGAAGACAATTTTGTCTGTATACAGCTTCTCACTTTCAACACATTAGTCATGACCCGGACAATAGGATTGCTTTGATTCCAATATATGATAATACTGTATTTATGTAAATGTGTATATTGATAAGCTTATGATTGAATTATTTAGTTCCTTCATACATATTTATCGGACACAATGATGGGTATATTCTATATAACAATGGTCGGCAAGATTTTGTTTTATCATCATAATCGAGTACGTCATTGGACATTTTACGCGTATTTATTGACTTGATAAAAGGAAAATGGCAGGACTAATTGTTTGGTCTATCCGCAATCGAGAAACTGCGATGTCCCGGCATTGTAAATGCTAAATTGTGCGAGGTTGACATTTTTTTCGTCTGTCAATATAAATAGCAACAATAGCAACATGCTGGCTTGAAATTACACGATTTAGAATCGGTCATCATCATAAAACATTGCCTGGTTATTGTTTTTCCACCTTGACAATCGTCACCTAAATTAATAATTAAAGCCTGTTGTAAAACATATTAAACACAATGCCAGCAAGAAAGTTTATATTTATTCTTGATGAAAACAAAATTAAATGTTCATACTTTACTCCTAACTTTTTCGATCGGAGTTTTATGATTGTTTTATTAATCATTTGATGACGTCTCTGAAAATTAGATTCTCTTTACTATATACACATTTTTTCATTCATTTTCAAAAATGGTTGTCCCTCTTTAAGATTTCATTGATTATTTATTAATTGATTTGGACTATACAAATTCGTGGAAGGTTGACAACTATTTTGTCTTTATTGTCTTTAAGTATTGTATAATTTACAAATAGCGTGCTGCACATAATTAACGATTGTGTAATTTTTGTAACTCTTATGTAATCATCTAACATGCCAGAGCTTTGAATTTAGTAGCACTATAATAAATGTTGATTTTAAGCAAATATTTATAAACTTTTACTTGTTTCTATGATTATATTATTTAGATTTCAGGTTTTTCATTGGATGAATACCATAACAAAAATGTTTTTGTATAATTTCGAATGACAAGTGTATCCATTTTAAACAATTTGTTATTTAATATTCGTAAAATCATTTTTTATTTGCTGTTTGCAATGATTAATTTCCATATGCAAATGACACCAGGAAACAGATTCTCGAGAAGTATTTCTATTTTAAGAAATAATTATATAATTTTGCACATAATATTGCAAAGTCTTTCATTATTGCAACGGCATTTTCATTTTTTATTACTCCTTTAATAAAATCCCAATATATTGCAAATGTAAAATAGTATTTAATTTTACGAACGTATGAGCTTTCACAAAAATAAATGTCAGACATTAAGTGATATACGGTGTCAAATCAGTCATTTAAATATAGCTAAAGTAAAAGTTAAATTAAAATAAATTTTAATTTAAATTAAATTTATTTTAAAATATTTATAATAACCTTAATAGTTATCAATCTGCTTTAACTATTTGTAAATAAAACGTTTGTCGCAGCAGCAAATTTCAAGTGCTATATAGCAGCATTAAAAAGTTTCATCTGTTTTCATTATAATATTGTTATATTATTCTGGTCGTTTTCGATCCCGTATACCAAAATATATAATAATATTGGATATCTAAAACCCACTTCAAACGGTGCTAGGAGCGGGCTAACTGTCGCTTTATTCACAATCCTTATCAACAACGTCCTCAATCAATCCAGTCTGGAATTGCACGTAGTTCCTTTGCGTTTTATGAGAGATCACCCCTTTCTGAATATTACAAAGAATCAAAACAGTGTAAATTCTTTAAACATCTCTATAGATAGATATATCGTGAAAGATTAATCTAAAGTGAAAAAAATCAATCAGTCACATACCTAATTATGTAAATAACGCTTTATTGTCCTGCTTTCCTGCCATTTATGCTGTTTTGAGAATTAATTAACTAAATGTCATAATTTACGAAATAAGCTAAAGGTGCAACAAAAATATTCGATGTATATTTATATACATAAAAAATAGAGAAAAACAGAATCCATATAGAAAGTCCAACACAACAAAATTGAAAATGTTGCAGACTCGGTATTAAGAACATGATTCTATGATTATTCAAACACGTTGGTAATGCTGCTTGTGTTTTTAAGACACAAATTTTACTCCGATACGCGTTAATTTCCTTATCTTTGATACTACGAACTGGCAATTTTGACAAAATAATGATTAGGTATATCCTTTTTATGTAAGGAATATCTGTGTTTATAAAAAACTCTCTTAAATCAAAGAAAACAGGTAGACAAATCTAGTTCAGTCTTTATGTTATATTCAATAATATAATGTCCTAATGAAATGATCATGGAAATTGACACGAAATGAAAACTGTAAAAATGTACTTGAAAAGATATCAGTGGATATCTTATGGCTTCAAGATCGATATCCTTCACTATTATTGATTATGACGTCAATTATATATTATATTACGAAATAATTCCATATCATCTGCAGGGCCGCTGAAAGAGCGAATTAATACTGACAAAATGCATCAAATGTACAAACAAGATGGAAATAGAGACAATAGTCCTGCGATGACAATTGTTGTCTGTTTTTTTTTTTTGAAGGATACAACGTATTACAAGAAATGAAAACCCATCAGGTACAGAACATAATACTTGAGGAATTTTGACGGTTATGATTAACTTCAAAATCAATACTGTTTCCTTAAGAAATGACGTATCCGCTTATTAGGTAACCTTTCGGTCCTTGCGAAATAAACCCGCAAATGCAACATTTAGGTGCTCTCTTAATTCTTTATCTTTCCATCATTGTATACTTTCATTTCCGATCCAACCAAACAAGATTTAAAACATTGTTTCATTTAGTGTTATGATTTTGAGCATTCAACCTCAGTCTACAAGTTAACTTGTTTCTAATGAAAAGTTTTAAACAGATAGGCAGGTAAATAATAAAACAAACAATTCTATTCTCGATGTTGAAATGTGTCTGTTTTTACCATCGAACAAATAATTCAAACACCGGCTAAATTTTCCTAGACATTCGTAATTTCTAAGTCAATAAATACGGCTTAAATACCGGTATTACATTATAATATGCTTAAGTGTGATATTGTATCAAAATTGCTGCTGTTTGATTTAAACTGCGTTTTTAATACATACGTAAGACTATATATGCGTATAGGTAGTGGTAATATTCCATCTGATAAGGACGATAGATATCAATTTACATTATCATACGAATAAAAAGAATCGCTGAATATACACATAAATCATACGTCTCAATATTGACAAGCATTGGCTTAAATGTTCTTTGTCTGAACACATGATCAATCATATTGTTCTTCTCAGGGTAAACAGTTGTTAGTATGCTTGGTCTTTTTCTCTCGAAGATATTTAAACTTATATCATCAATTGGTAATGTACTAGTTTTTTCATTCGCAAACAACGGCAAATACAATATTAACATTAATTATGATAAAAGTGTAAAAACAATAGATTTTTCAAGCAATTAAGTGAATCCATATAACTTTAAATTTGACACAAAGATGAAACATGTAGATATGGCCAGGAGCTTATTGAAGCATGATGGTCTGTTTAATTTATTATTTATATATACCACTTAAAATTTGCTAAGGACAGTGCGTTACTTTTGTGTATTAATTTTGTAATAAATGTGAAAAAATTGATTTAAAGGAAATAAAAATAATTAGTCAGGAATTTATTTTTAAGAAAGTAATAACAATGGAAGTGTTCCTTGACGTGTGACTGTTGCGGAAAGAGTGTGCTTAACAGAAATCAACATTTTTGAGATCACATAGTGAAATTAAAAAATCTTGCAAATCAAAAAATGGTTGGCGTTTGGTGTTAAATACCGAATATGGTGTCCGCGGGCATTAATTACAGCCTGGCATCGTCGCCGTATGCTGCTGATGAGCTTGCGGACCTTGTGATGAGGAATCTGGGCCCATTCCTCTATAATTGCATGTCTGAGCTCCTGAACTGTTGTTTGTTGCATGTGGTGTGACGAAATGGCTTTCTGCAGCATATCCCAAACATGCATGCTCAATTGGATTTAAATCCGGGAACCTCGCTGGCCAATCGATGCGGACTATAGTTTGCCTCCTCAAGATATAAGTTTGTAACGTACCTTACTGTCGTCAGTGTACCGTTTTCAATGATGTGTAGGTCCGTTTTCCCCTGAGTGCTTATTCCCGCCCACACCATGACTGAACCCCAACGCCCCCCGCCCCCCCCCCCCCCAAAAAAAAACGGTCGTGTTCTGCAACGCAAGCTGGAGCTAAGCGTTCATTTGGACTTCTATAAACCTTAGCCCATCTGATTCTGTAGTCCACACAAAACCATGACTCATCAGTGAAGAGGACCAGGGTCCAATCGTTAACTGTCCATATGACATGAGTCTGTGCCCATTGCAAATGCTCTTGAATATGGCGTTGTGTCAAAAGAATGCAAACTGCTGGCCTCCGTGACCTCAACCCTGCATCATGCAACCTATTTCTAACAGTTATTGTGCTTATACGCACACCAGTTGCATTCTGGAAGTCGTTACGTAAGGTCGTAGCGTTCGGGAACCGTTAGTGCCTGGCCTAAAGGACAATAAATCGGTCCTGGGCTTGAGTCGTTGAATGGAGGCGTGGCCCTGCAAGACATTTTCAGTCATTTGGAATCGGTTCCACATCCTGAAGACAAAGCTCTGGGATACCCCGAGGACATGGGCAACGTGCCTTTCTGAGCGGCCAGCCTCCAACATTCAAATACCCCTGTTCATCTCATTTACACTAAGACGACGTCTTACCTGTCGATTTGCCATGATAGTTTGTTAATTTCGAACACAGTTTAACAATAAAACGAGCGAAGTCTTGCTGTGACTTAAGTGAAAGCAAATGACCATAAAACAACACATTTCCATAGGTATGCTTTTCCACGTGCTTATTGGCAATGTGTAAAAAACAAATCGATAATTTAAGTACACGATTATGAGGTACCCATACAGGTGTATCGTTAGCGGAAATATGATTTAATATGACGATTATAGGACTGAAATATGCAATGACAAAAAGGTGATCCTTAGCAAATTTTGAGTTGTATATCTTAATCTTCTGTACTCTACATCACACTAGTTCTTGTGTAAACAAGGTTATTGTTTCCTTTTATTTATCTATGATACGTACATAATTGAAATGTTGTTTATATTTATTGAGATTGATTGTTTTGTTATATTTGAAGAAATCAAGTAATAGTTTTTAGAATTATATATCAATGCAAAACCTTCTGAAGCCTTTTTGTAAAGATACATTTCGTCACATTTATGTTGAAAGTATTTTGAAGCCATATACATAAATATAAACAGGTTTTATGACTGGAAATCAATAAGAAAATATTTGTTATCATTTTCCTAACAGGAACACTTTTGCTACGCTATATGAAATATTAATAAAATTATATTAACAAATGTCGTCAACTACATAATATAATTATTGTCTTCTATGATAACTTGTTTGTTTCATTACACAATATTGTTTACTTCTCGATAGGCGGTAGATAACGTAATTAAATAATACAGCTTAATCATATGATATAATACTCAAAACTATTAATATTGATAAACATGATTTAAATGGTTCATTCTCCTTTCGAATACAAAAAGAATATATTGATCATGTCTGCTTTATGATGTGTGTTTTCTTAAATGACACAACAACTGCTAACATATTCTTTATCACTCTTTTTTGTTTTTGTTCCAATGATTTTGTTGGTACGTTGTTGGTTTAAACAATATTTATTTCTTCTTTTATATTTTCAAACAATAAATTACATCAAGGATTGAGTAGAAAGCTGAAAAAACTTCTAAGCTCTCTCCCGATTACGCTCATTTTCGATCGATTTTTGAAGTTGATGATTACATAGCTTTTGTTGCAAAAAAATAGAAAAAAAAAGAACAAGAAAAAACAATGACATAAAAAATTGATGTTATTTGCTGTTACTTCTTTAACGGCAAAAAGTAAAGCGAGAATGTAAATGCTAAATGGAATATCATGGCAAATTGACAACAATTCGAACTCGTAAATATTTTTATATGTATGTCTTTAAGCATGTTAAATTGATAACTATATTCATGAACCCTTGTTAGAAAAAATAAACAGCTAATGCAAAACACAGTTCTATCATAAGATCAACCATCAGTTTAATTTTAACAATGGTTTGCTTTTAAGAACACCCCAGAACTTTAAAATATTAATAACTACATTACGATAATTCTAAACATCAACGTCACTATAACAACCAAGTGACTTGCTCTAATAACATTAGTAATACATTAAAAAAACATAACAATACCTATACTAGATGGAAAAAAAACTTATTGACTATGGCTGTATGTGCTTAAACGGTGGATATTCTGAACATACGATTTTTCTTTTAAAAAAGGATACATTTCTAATATTTGTCGGTATTCTTACTGATAAGAAAAATCAGTATAAGTAGCCCGAAACCTCATTATTTGTAAATGTCTAAGCAATGCTTAACAGCGACTTCGTTTAATGTGTTACACAATTGTTGTTGTTGTTGTTTTTGGCCTTTTTATGGTTGTTATAAAGTGGAATCCTGCTTTATCTGGTACTAGAAGGAACAGGCTCAATCAATCTGAACATGAAGCATTTCATAATATTGCCGTTCTTAACATGTTTTCATTTCGAAGGGGGGAGCTATTTTATAAGAATAAGGTTTATTTGGCGGGTGGGGAGGACGGACGGACGTAAACAATTTCTTCTAAGCGCAATTCTTCATACAATTTCTCAACGAATTTCTCAACGAAGCCTTGACATCAAGTCCCCTGTCGTGTACTGTCTGATAATCTCTGCCATAATAATGGTCCTATTTTTTCCTTATATGGAATTTAACGTGATCCATTTATTTTGTGCGCAAATCCTACAACATTTCTCAAGGAATTTGGTCCAAAATTTCACAGAAGATTTTTCAGAACGTGCCCTAATGCATAATTTAGCAGTATAGTGATTCTATAAGATTTGACCTAATTATTGGCCCTTGTTGTTGTTTTTTTTTTCACTTTATATATGGCATATATATTGTTATATATTAACAAATGGGGTTATTGTTTTTTTGTATGCGAAGCAGCCGTGTTTTTTATGATTTTGTGTTGGAAGCATGATTTACTGCGAGATTACACTATTAATTAAACGATTAATTTTGCGATTATAAAAAATTATTACAAAGAAAATTAAATAAAAACAACATTAACATATGTCAAACATTTCTGTACCCATTTTCTGTTGTTTTTTTTTTCAATTTATTGCAAAACATTGGTGACTTGACAAAAAGGATGTTCTTAACTATGGGAAGCTCGTATGGTTGATAAGCTTTTAACTTAATAATATGGGACCGGACTAATAAACACACACTATGATGACGCATCAAATTCAACTTAAAACACGTTGTCTGTATATGGTTATAGTATATTCCAGATCGGCGTTATCATTTGCTTTACTTTTTTTTTCCCACTTTTGCCTAAACACGCGTACTTTCGAATTAACACTCACGTTAAAAATTCACAGCCAATAAAGAAATAAAACGACGAAATCTTTGGACAAGCGATAAGCCCCTACTTATTTATCAATATACATGTTGTTAACCAGTGAATATTTGAAATATCGAAAGAAATTTAATGCAATTGTAAGAAGAAACAAGCTGAAAATCGCATTTAGTGTGAAAATGAAAGGCACAACCAAACACTGTGCATATGGTACTTGTAAAGGTGACTCGAGAGTCGAGATACCCTGACAAGCTAGACATGAATTTTTTTTCGGCCGAAGGCCTGTCTGTTTTCAGTTCGACTTGTAGTAATACTTAGAGGGAAGAACTGAATATTGAAAGACAGAGAGAGTTATTAAAGAATTCAAAGAATGAATCAGGAGAGGACACAAAGATTGATACATATTTATTTAGATAAACGGATCGAGTATGATATGGGTGATGTTAGTGAATTTTAAAAGCACTACAGGAAGGGAAACATCTGGATATAGAGTGAACGTAAATAATGTTGAAAGTAA
>NW_026866576.1:0-30378 GCF_026571515.1 Ruditapes philippinarum
ATATTCATTGTATATTCACTCATTATATTCGCATTTTTTTTCTACCGCAGCATTTTATTGTCACTATGTTATAAAGATAAAAAAATTGTCATATCATCTGGATATCCTCGGACGTTATAATATATAATGTGATTATGAATAGACGTAATTGTATAGAAGGGAGAAAATGGTGTATATGTTTCCCTTTTCAACGCATTGTTGTAAAGCCAGCATTTAACTCTCGTTGATTATCTTCGTAGTAGAAAGTTACTGATTTTTTGCATGATAATAAACTAACTGACATCATCTGTCAATATGTCAGAATATTTGTTAGATTTACCGTTTAAATAGCTTTAAATTGACAGAAAATCAAAATAATTTGCACGTTTAGCGCGGTAATTGTATAATTATGTGTGTAATAAAAGTATATTAACACTACGGTGTAGTTTCTATAATGAGCTAAGGCGTGTAATTGACATTACGCCAGAGAACCACTGATTCACGTGACCCGGTCAGTAGGAACCTTGGACAAAATACGGTACCAATGTATTCACAAAGCTGTTATGCCACTTATGTTACCAATTAATTTACCTTATATAATGTGTGTATATATAAAATGTTGATGCTTTTAATAGTTTACTTGAATAGTAGGTATATTATTCAATATATAAATGTATAACGGTTTTTAAAAAAAAGGAAAAATCAATATCTGCATTCACGTATTAATGACGCATGAAACGTTTTGCCAATATCGTGTTATTTCTTGTTGACTTCAAGGAAATTCTAAAACTGCCAAATATCATTACAATTTACAAATTCAAAGGGATACTATATGTAGAACATTATATGATTATGTTATGATCGTTTGATTTTGAAATTGAAGTAGCACAATAAAAACAGTAAAATCATATATGTGACACAAATAAATTAAATATATTTTTTTTATTATATTTTATATTTTTAATTTATTCAGAAATTGTTAAAATTGATTAAGAAGATTGCATGCCCTTTCTACATTTTTATTTTTATGTGATTATGTATTGTTAACATACATTTGACATGATTCACGACAAAATACAATTTTATTCTCTTTAAAATAAACGTCACATACATCAGACATGTTGTTATTGGTATAAGTTTCGTATTAAGCTGATCTGTTTGAATATTTAATTTTAGTTTATTATTTATATTTTAAAACTTTAATAGAAGTATTCAGGTTATATAATTTCACTCATTTTTTTATTGTATTTACCCATTATGTTTTCATTTTTACGACTGCGTCTTTATTGACACTATTCGTTATAAACGAAAAATTGTCATATCGTCTGGATATTCTGGGACCTTATAATATATAATGTCATTATGAATAAAAAGAATAGAAATAAACGTGGCTTTGTTTAAACCTTTTCATTTACAATGCATTGTGTAATAGCCAGAATAAATATTTCGTACTTATTATCTCCATATGTTGAAATTTAATAACTTTTTGCAAAAATAAACAAACTTATTCGTTCTGTCAATATGTCAGTATATTTGGTTACTAATATTTAATATATCATAATAAAACTTCAAATTGACAGAGAATTAAAATTATTGCAATCTGAATAATTACTTCTGTACCATTGTCTTAGCCAAGTACTTGTCGGACTTCGCAGGCATTTTAGCGTGGAATCGATAACGACAGCTTATTGGTTTATCTCTGTGACCCCTGCCAGTTTGATTGACATGCGGCGTAATGTCAATTTACTATCTGGAACGAATTAATCGGGCGGTTTTATTGCTATCTCACCGTCATGGAAGAGTAGATGTTCAGCAGTACACAATATACATTTGTTAGAATGTGGTAGAGTGTTATTGTTTTAAAATCACAAGGAGTGCAGTTAAATTCATAGAAATATTATGATTAGATGCAAATCAAGGTATTTATTTCAGTTTTTTTTCAGTTCATGTGGAAAAATATGTATCATTTCCACGTAATGATTGTTTATTTGTATTAGTATTTGTTATAGATTAAGAATATAATGTGAAAATATGTAAGGGCTGACGGCTAATAAGTTGACTTCTTATGAAATATATTGTTCCGTATACATATGCATTGTACATCACTTCTCTGTCGATTATCGATTATAGTGAGACCCAATAACACAAAGAAAGTGACTTTCATTTGAAGGAAGAAATAAAAAATGAGCAGAAATCGGTATCGTTTCTTTACAAAAAACACACACATGATTTAGTAACATATCGTTATCTTTGCACATGTAAGAAAATCGATTTAATACCAATAGATGCAAAAAAGATAAAACATATGAGTGAAACAATTCAAACGATATTAGAATGAAAATATCTAAATGCGTTTTTTTTTCTTGCATTTATAATAGGACATGTGAATAATAATAAATCAAAACGCTGTAACTCGTATCTTTATATGCCATGTTGAAATTGATACAAATTGCAGACACGTGTAAAACAAACTTCGAGTAGCCGATTAATTGTAAATACTTTCGCCGTTGACGGCGTGTGGTCTGAGCCCATCCTTATCTCAGCTGTAATCGATCTAACTGGTTTATCAGCTGGATAGATTCATGCCTTTGATTATAAATAGGCGGGGCTATTTCCTTATTGCTTTGATTGTATAACATCTTTATACTCTGCTATTACAGCGGGTTGCAATATCTGTTGCTTTAGTCCATTCATTATATTGCAGAAAAGATATATAAAATTACTTTAAGCAAAGGCCAGTATACAGAGAAACAATGTGAGAAGATATGCAATCCTTGTATATTATATAAATGAAACAAATGAGCTATTAAATCATCGTATGAGAGTTATTTTTATTTATCTTATTACATTAAAATTTTACGCTTTTCATAAATAAAGAATATGGTTTTACAATATTGGCATAAGGGTTTAAATAATTCCAAACTTATTCTGTTTATTTCATTTTAATGCTTGTGATCAATAAAGTAAATGATAACGGTTATACTAAGTTGCATTATAAGCAATTTCATATTGTTTCAATATTTGTTTTCAGATAAAGGCAATGTCAAGAAACAGACGTTATAGAAGAAACCAACAAGATATCACTCTATACGTGAATGAAAATTTTATCGATTGCATGTCAAACTTTATTTTATCATGTTTTGCTTATTTAGTTTTGTTGTTGTTGTTTTTTTTTCTTCTTTTTATCAATTAACAAACATATCTTGAACAATAGATTATACATGTATCGTACTAAAAATAAATAACAAATAAATGACGACCAAATTTTCATATGTATTTTAAAGACGCAAAATGAAGAAGATAGAAAGATGATTAAATATGCGATGTTAAAGTTCTTTTCAATAAATACAGGATTTGTTTTTATCGATTGAAACTAGTATGAAAATAAATATTTCGCGAATATTTAAATATTCGAACTTTCATGCCACAGTGTGAAAATTAATTAATTCCGTAGGTATAGAAAAAAAGTTGAATTTTCTGTTTATTCCGTTTGTTCGACATTTAAATTTGAAATACTTCTAATTTCGTTATTTGGCTGATTTTAGAAGAATGTAGTCCGGCAAGACACCAGTGAAAATACGGAAATATGTTGAAACAGAAAATATTGAAACAAACTACTCACTTTCATGTTATCAATATTTCTCAATATTTCCGAACTTATATTAAGGATATTTAATAATATAATGAAAAGATGATATCAAGGACTTTTTTTATATAATTACATGATTAATTTCATCGAGTGGTATGAAAATGATTATTATACAATTTGTTATAAACACGGATAAGATATAATTAATTGGATAATCATGAAATTAAATCCCGTTATTTTGGACAAAATAATATATGTTTTTGTTTATTAAATGCGTTTACTTTATTTAAAATTGTTACAGATATTACAGTCCCATTTTTATTTATTTTAATATGTATATAAATGAAAGAAGTTACGACTCGAATGAAAGTACGGAGAATATAATACACAGCAGTAAATGTAATCTTATACAGAGAAATATATGGAAAATTAAAATACGCATTTCATTGATGAATACATCTGAATATTTTTTCATAAGTGTATAACTAATGAAACATATACTTTACACTACATGTATAGTATAGAATAAACAACTACAACTACATAAGAATAAAAAACTAAAGATCAGCATGCCTATCAATTTGTTATGTTTTCAATTTACTTAAATGATAATACGTGTACGGTTGTTTGATAAACATATTTATGTTGTAAAAAATAAGTTGAAATAGTTTACAGATAAATGTCAACAGTTTTATATAAACCATTATTATATTATTTATTGAATGTAATTATTATTGGGTGTATTTTTTGTGTTTCTTCTTTATATTCTCAAATAAAAGTATGAAAACATGTATCGAAAATTAACAGACATTTCCGTTATTATTTAACCTTCCTTTTTTATATTTAAAAAATGCATTGGCCGTCTACAATTAATTAAAACGGCTTTTGTAATCCGCACAAATGACAATAATATTGACCCATTTAAAAGCAAGCTAAATCTTCTTCTATATGTATTCATCAAATAGCCCCGAAGAACGATTTTCCAACATAATCGTCAGAAAATAAACTCGTATAAAAGGTAATGGAATATTATCCACAGAACGGACAGGTACCAATCGTTTCGTATGAGGTTTAAAAGATAGGGGAATTATTCCTCTAAGTCAGCGAACCCTATCTCTCTCTGAGCATGTAAATTTGTTGTCGAAAAAGTGGTTTTAGGTCGACCCCCGGAAAAAGGACATCTGGAATTTCCTTTTTTATTCTGGAACGCATTTGAAGTATTTTATCATGATAACCTTTCTTTTTGGTGACAAATCTCATCTGAATTCATTGTCACTGAATATTTCGACACAAAAACTGGATAAGTCGATTGTTTGTTGACTGTAAAATGGTTTTTGTCAACCATAGAAAGGCAGGTGCCTAAGCCCCGCCTCACCTGTAATGCGCATAGGAAGTAGATCCATTGGTATTTATATGTCCCTGTTAGTGAGAAATATAATCGCCAAGGCTCGTTCCCGATTGAACCGATCACCCCCGGGTTGGGATTCATTCTATTAATCTATGATTTTTCTTCTCAATTGTACAAGTCGTATCTCTCTTACTTTTCAAATATATCCTAGCATTTTTTGTTAGTAAAGCTCATATAAAAATACTGAAACAATTTGTCTGTGAAAATTTACAGGCCACAAAATAAGACAAAACGTAATTTGGGTTAGTTTATCAGTTCACAAAATTGTTTGATACTTTTTCATATCAAACTTAAACATGTAGAATTACCATTTTTCAGTTGAATGTGTTAGCTATAATTTATATATATTTCTGAGTTTTTTATGGCAATGTCAAATGTGTCTCACGAAAATTAAACAGGACGTAAATGTTCAATTGGCATACACAATCTTAGTACAGTAATCCGACAAGCTACAACGTACGTACGTCTTTGATAGTGTGTACACTCGCGACTGAATTGAATGATTTCAATTGTGTTTATAAAACAGAGTCACAAACATACCAATGTCGATTTGCCACTGTCGCAATGACACCAACTGAGGCAATATAAACGGGCATTCCTTAAAGGGTATAAAGCTGTATAGTATGAAATATCTTTATTAAGTTAACAATAAAATTATGTTGTTCCAATAACCTTATAGTCGATTCTCAAAGGAGATGTTACATTTTTTTCTGTTATTTTACATACAAGAATACTGTATGTAAATAGGTTGAAATGTTCCGAAACAAAAAAGAATGCTGATATGTTCAGTAGGGTTTAATTATTTAGCAATACGTTTGTGCATGCCCAATTTGCACTTAAGAAAACTTATTTCCTTCAAACAGGTATAATTAAAATATCAATTTTAAAAATTCAAACTATACTTTTGCAGCAGACAAATAGCTTTATACACTTAAAATCATTTGTGCAAATCTTGTCAGAAAAGCCCTAGTTTTACAAATGTATTGCAAGCAAATAGTAGACATTGTTGAAAGCGATTATTAATGATTGTATGCGGACTTGAATTTCTTCAATTTTATTAATATATTGTAACTGTATATGTCTAAGCAAAAACAAACAAAAAACAATTATCAGATTTTCATACTTCGTTAATTATTACATAATAATAAATTATTTTATTTAAAATTTATTTAAAATATACAGTTAGCCTAATGCCTAATAGTAATGTATCATTATTATGATTAAAACATAGAATTCTACTTCATTTCATTAGTATGTCACCTGAAGAACAGACCTATAAAACTACTGAGGTTCCCTGTCTGGGCTGAAGTTAAGATACATTCGCCAGTATGCCTACTAAATACTTACTAAAACTTTTACATGAAGGAGTAAGTCTCTAATATTCGGAAGTATATGCGGTCCTGGCAAACATGGTCCTAGTTCTATTAAGGTTTTAAAATTAATAATATATCCTTGGTTTGAACATTAATAGTAATACGAGTATATTCCAGTTTAACTAGACAAATGGTGAAATACTTCCAGTGTCCCTCATTTCAACCATTTAGCGACAAGTGGCCTTCTGTAGACTATCAGTCCCTGCTGGGATTCCAACCCATAGCGATGAGGGAACTTTGGCTCATAGTTTAATTCATCTATACGTGTCAAACTTCTTACAAACACTCCCATAAGCATTTTACTTTAACCACACAATCTAGCCTTATTTCCCTTTGGTATTAATCCCGTTTTAGGAGCATACACGCTGTGTTATCGTATTATAGATTTGTTAATTAGTTTAAACTGCTGGATTGAGCGGTTCGACCATAATTATAATGGCTTTTCCTTATTAAGTTTGTGACCATCGACGATTTGGTATAAACTGTTCATCTGTATGTAACTGTCGTGATAACACAAGTTGTAATGCTACGTCTGGACAATGCAACACTGGTTTATGTGACTCAGGCTGGATTGGCAACAGCTGTGACAAAGGTACAATCACAGTTTTATTCCACAATAAAAATAACCTAATGTTTTTTGCACAAATATCTTGTTGGTATGTTTTTCCTTCGATTGGTTTGGTTTTAATTTTTTTAATGTATTCAGTATTTCATAATTTTGTACACTTTATGCTAAGGTCATGCAGTTATATATTAGTGCAAGTGAAATAAAGTTTGACGAGCTTTGCATACACGCTATTTATATCATATTGTAGATTTGTAAACTAGTTAGAACTGCTAGTTTGAACACCTAAGGTTATATCATTTGTCTTGTGTTTCAAGTTTGTGACCACCGACGATTTGGTATAAACTGTTTCTCTGTATGTAACTGTCGTGAAAATTCAAGCTGTAATGCTACGACTGGACAATGCAACACTGGTTTATGTGACCCTGGCTGGCTTGGCAACAGCTGTGACAAAAGTACAAACAAACTTTTATTCAACAAAACATAACCTCATGGTTATGTAAAAATATGATGTTTCTATTTAATTTAAATGCATTCAATAATTCACATTTTTAAATATTTCATGGCAGCACGCTTCCAGATTCATCATAATTCATGAAAATTTTAAAAATGTATCTAAAAGTAAAATATTGTGAAATGAACAAAAAACGTTATTGACACATTGCAATCAGCACATATTACGCACGTAAATTACCGAAACGAGATCGAATATGCAAAAATAGCCGCTACAAATATGGTGATGAATCCTGCACAAACAGTCATTAATTGCACATAAGATATTAATTATCACTTGAATCTTTAATCTGTTAACTTTTCTTAATATCTTAGTAAAGGTTATCCAAGTTTAATTTTCTGGAAATATTTGGCTAATTTAGGAGCTTTACCTTCATGCTATTTTTATCATTTTATATATTTATAAATTAGTTGGAACTGCTAGCTTGATTACCTTCACGCTAAGTATTATGACCTTTCCTTATTAAGTTTGTGACAATCGAAGATTTGGTATTAACTGTTCCTCTGTATGTAACTGCCGTGAAAATACAAGTTGTGATGCTATAACTGGACACTGTAAGACTGGTTTTTGTGACCAAGGCTGGCTTGGCCACAGCTGTGACAAAGGTACATACAATTTTGTATTCAACAAATAAAAGAATAAACAAGCCCTAATATTTATGTAAAAAGTATATTGTTGGTTTGCTTTTTGTCTCCATTTGTTTGTTTTATTCGATGCATTTTTGTTTTCATAATATCATTTTACGGACGTATAAATTATAAGCATGACATATTTTTAAACAAAATACGACTGCGTGCTATAACAGTATGTTGAAAAGACAATAATGATAAACACACACAGTCTCGATCTTTTATAATCATTACAAAGAACCTGATTTATTACCCCTCACTTTTTTCGTAATGCTAATTTGCCATAGGCCTCTGGGAGTTATTCTTACTGTTAATGCAAGTGTACCACGTGACTACGAATTTTGTACTGTTACATAGGTAACAGTATATTTTAACAGTATAAAATCTGGCTACGCCTCGGGTAACAGTATTTTCCTCGGGATGATATTTTTACTGTTACCCACAAACCCATGTGTTATTTATATAATGTTGTCAACATTTTCCTGAACTCGTCACATAAAAGCTCCCACAAAATTATAACTCATGTCAGTTCCTTTTATTGTTAAAACACGTTTTGCTGTATATTCTTTACAAACAAATATATTAGAGTATCATAATTAAAAACCTAATGTTTCTAACTCTAAAAATACAAATTATAAAGAAAATCTTTCATTGCAAGATGATTTATCACTTAATCAGGGCTGGGAATCAAAACTGCGTCGTATCCTACAAAATGTAAACAAACGCCGCCATCTTGGAGCGAAAAATGTATGTTTTTGTATATAACTCTTTTTGTTGGAAATGACTGAAAACCAGATATATGTATTAACAAGCTACACTATTTTCCGCTTCGTTCGGTATATGTTGCTTGCACAACTATTTTGTAAAACAAAAGTTATAGCGAACTTGCAACTCGAAGCGGGACAGAATTTTTATGAAATTGTGTGGATACGACGCAGTTCATATTGCTTTATCTATCGTTTTTTCCTTCAAATCAATTATATACTCGTTTTCAGAGTTCACCATAAACTTCAAAACATAATTTTGCATCATTTACTAAACTTTCATTAAAAAGAGATATTTATTTTCCAAGAAAATAATGATTTTTACGAAATGATACGACGCAGTTGAAAATAAAATATGATACGACGCAGTTGTATTTTCATTGCAGGCTGCATATTGGTTAAACTATTTAAATTATGTGCTAGGTATGCTTATAACGTCCAACAACATTTCTTCAACTTAAGTCAAAAGCAGAGGTCACTCTTTGGTTCCATAAAAATGGAAATGAAATACAATTCTATTAAGGCTACATTTTTCGGTCGCATTTTAGTACCTATCATAAGCATCTACAAATTCCGAAAAGCTGTATCAAATGCAATAAACATTGAAACACGTGATCGCACACCTATATCACAACGTGTTCCAGTGTTGCCTTAGCATGCTTCTAAAATTGTTCCCGTGAGTTCGAAATGGGAGTGATTACTATTTTTGATACAAAATTCAATATTCCAGTGTAACCTCTCCTGTAACCTGTATTAATCAGGAATGACTTTTTTTTAAAAAAAAGAGAAAAAAAAAAGAGAAAGAATTACAAATTTTGAAAAGGTCTCTCGCTATCGGGAGAGAGCTATGCGCAAATTGCATGCCTACCTTTGTTACTTGTAATTAGAAATAATTTCCGTCACTTCCGTGATTACTTATGTCTTTTACGTGCCGGTTTTATTGTATTCATTTTCTTAATAATTGGTGAGAACAGATGAGCTTTATTATTTGAAATTGAACATTAAATTGTTAAAATTATATTATAAATGGTTAAGCTACAATATATTTTTGCAAGTAGGCTATGCGTTCCGTTTAGTCATTTTATGTTAAGCGCCGCGGAACTTTACCGCTGATTTTATCGTATTGCATTTCTTTATCGCCGATGAGGAAAGGTCTACGGAATGTATTTTCTATATTTGCACTTAAGTATCATTCTTCTCCATTAAAAATATTTAAATTTTCAAAATCGAGTTACATAATTATGATACAACTACAAATTATTTTGTAAAAAAGGTGTCCGTTTTGCAAAGGTATTTTACGCTGTGCATCGATAAATTTGATACAGATATAGGGCAGTCATGATCTTTCAACAGTATTGAAGAAGTTTTCACAATATTGAACAGAAAATTTAGGTCAGATTATCGCATCGAATTTTCAACAGACTATAGAGACATGGCATCTCAAGATACCTTCATACTAAAGTGTGATTTTTATTTGATAATGAATTGCCTGAAAACTTAAACAAAAGTTTTCAGAAAATGACTTCACAGAGGATTACCCCCTGTTTACATTGAAAATTTCTCTGCTAGTCTTACCGAAATAAGAAATTTAAATGTTATTATCTTTACAATTAATTCAAATATTTATAATCTTAAAACTTCACGCCAGAAGTTAATAAAAAAGTTGCTTATTAGTACAGCTGACGTTAACAAATTTTGTTGAAAAAAAAACAACAAATCAGACAGGTGTGTCCGACCGAGGCCGAGCTGTTTATGTTTACTGAATTCAAATCACTTGAACTGAAATGCTATGAATTCGAAAAATTACAAGGGACTTTTATTCTTTCGTGTGGCAAACCTATCAAGCTAGTTTCAAAATGTTGATGGTTCTCTGCAGGTGCAACATTTTGCATGAAATAATGCCCAAAAGCGCACCAGAGGTCCTCGCCCCTTGTAAAGCTAATGTGTAGAGTGAAAGTTTGAAAACAAACCACAAAAAAGCATTATCATTATCCAGAACATGCAGAACCACAGTTAACTTAGAGCGTAGCTAGCCAAAATGAATTCAAGTCAATAGATTTCTACATTTTTTTGCGAAAAAATTTCGGGATAATATTGACTATATAGGAAAATATAAGAAATTATTTAAGATATTATGACCAATTAGGTAACATGTTCATGTTTAACTGAAAAGTAGCTTTTGCAATGTAAACTTTCAAATTAAATGTTATACTAGTATTGGACATGACACAATGTATTCTAAATAATCAAAAGCAACAGAACATCGCTATACACCGCAAATGATCTGGGGTTTTTTATCTAGCGCACGTGATTATTCCATGAAATATAAATATATTGCCAAAATTATCCCTGTTGAAAAGACTGCCAAAAATACAACTGCGTCGTATCATATTTTATTTTCAACTGCGTCGTATCATTTCGTAAAAATCATTATTTTCTTAGAAAATAAACATACCTTTTTTAATGAAATTTAAGTAAATGATGCAAAATTATATTTCGAAGTTTATGGTGAACTCTGAAACAAATATATTATTGATTTGAAGGAAAAAACGATAGATAAAGCAATATGAACTGCGTCGTATCCACACAATTTCATAAAAATTCTGTCCCGCTTCGAGTTGCAAGTTCGCTATAACTTTTGTTTTACAAAATAGTTGTGCAAGCAACATATACCGAACGAAGCGGAAAATAGTGTAGCGTGTTAATACATATATCTGGTTTTCAGTCATTTCCAACAAAAAGAGTTATAAACAAAAACATACATTTTTCGTTCCAAGATGGCGGCGTTTGTTTACATTTTGTAGGATACGACGCAGTTTTGATTCCCAGCCCTGTTAATAATATCAATTCAGTTTTTGTTCGTTGTCACTTCAATTTTGACTTTGTTCGTTGTTTCAGGCGGAAATCTGATCGAGAGGATAAAGAACCAGATTAGAACACACAGTTCTTCAGAAGCCAAAAACACTACCTCGACATTTGCTGTTGATGGACAATTAGGCCCGGATCCGGATAAATGTCAATGTTGTAGTATAACAAATAATTCACCGTTATCTTGGTGGTTGTTAGATCTAGGGAAACGATATCCATTGAAAAGTATAATAATTTATGGAAGGAACAAAGGTGACTTTATAACAGCGCATATAAAATTTGTCAGTATTTATTCATTTAAAATACAAAATTCATTTGATGTCATACAATGGAAAAGTGTATTCATTTCTTTTTTTCTTGATTCGTTCCAAAACTTTAATGTATACGTAAAAAGATATATGCATTTTGGGTATATGGGAAAAAAATAACATTTTTATTTGCTGATAAAAGCCTTGAAATTTAACTTGAAAAATCACATATTCATTGTGATATGAAATAACATTATAAATGCATTTTTTTTTTTCAGAGGATTCGTATCAACAACTAACAGGCTTCAAGATTCTTCTATTAAATAACACCGTCGATAATAAACCTGATATATTCTTGTCTAATGACTTCCTTCATACGTTCGGAGATAACAGATATGAGCAAACGTTAAATAATGCTTTAGCAAGATATATTAAGATAGAAAGACCGGGCGTTCTAACTCTTTGCGAAGTTATTGTTATAGACGGAAGTAAGTGTTGATTTGTTATTATCACAATATTGTTTTCTTAATTTTACAAAATAGGTTTTATGTTACAATGTTTATTCAGAATTTTATTGATAAGCTTGAACACCACATGCATTTGATTTTTGCAATGAGACAGGTAAACTCCATCCCTGTGTCGCTGAGGCGCCAGACCTTCCTCTTGATTCTAGGGCACTGGACCGTCTCAACGTAATATTTTCGTAGATCTGTGGTCAGGGGATGACTGATCAAATCAACTTCCAGCTGTAGCAAAATTCCTTTATTATAATGAATTTAATTATTAAAGGTAAGGTTATAAAATCCAAACGTACACAGTACAATCTGATTTTCCTTCAAAAATATATTGTTTAATTTACCCTATTAGTCAAACGTATATACGTCATAAGAAATCATTTAAATAACAAAGGATTAGTAAAGAGGAAAGGTGAAAAGATAGCGTATTTGTACATCACGATGGGTAGTTGATTTACAATGTTACGACATACTGCTTAAATTTAGAGTATGAGTATATAGGGATAATAGGGATGATATATGTGAATTTGTTCACCTGTGACACTTGCTGAATAAACCATACTGGTGTTGTCTCTTTTTCCAAATTAAACACTCGTATCAACACAGCGTTTTACAACCAATTCTTCAGATCTTTGTGAATCGAATCGAACTTGTATAGAGGCTGAATTGCATGCTTTTATGCATGTAGGATCGCGTTTTGGCTAATAACCTTCCTTTATTATCTATGTGTTATATCTTTGAATAAACATAATTATATGATATTGTATTTTAGTTGTATTTTGATCCATTAACAATTGAAGTCATTGACATACACTCACCATATCGAAAGTTTATGTATACCTTAAAGTTACATTAAATAAATATGTTAAAATATTTTTGCCGTCGGCCTAAAAACCAAGCATTATATAGTTTCATTAACCTATTTAACAGTATCGTTGTAAATCTCATCAAATATTGTTCATAAATTAGGATTTTAAATGGGAAACCCCGCGGTAACACTAAAGTTCGTATACGAATTTTAACATGCAAATGAAGACTATAATCAGCTCGTGTATGCGCTACGTCACGGAGTTATAGTTGCTATCCGGAACACAGCAAATATAAAATTTTCTTGTGCAAACACACTTTTACCGTTTAAGCTTCACGGTGCACTAGGCCTGTGGTTCAGAAAAAATAATCATCTCATAAAAAAGATTAAATTTGTATGAAAATATCCGTTACAATGCGGAAATATACCGTTAAATTAGTACTGCTACTTATAGTCATGTTTGTTGATTTAATATTGATGTACGGATGATCTGAAGGCGGAGTTTCTCATGCAAACAGAAATTGTACTTCCGAATTCGCCACAATGAGGTTGCACATTTGTATGCTCATTAAACTCATTTTGGTTGCCTGGACACCAAAATAAGATCTGGAGTCGATATGAAACCCAATTTATTAATAAATTGTCGCTATTTCTTTTTTTATGAAATTTATTTAATGTAGCTTTAAGCTATGTATACCATAATTTAATTTTTTTTTATTTATCTAAAAACGGCTTTCCAAGGCCGTCATTAAATAATTTGATCTGTGAATATAAGCAATACAAATTAAAATTAACAAAGCATACTTGACAGATTGCAGGGAAGGGACATTTGGAGAGGAATGTGTACAAGACTGTCATTGTGCTGATAATAAGCCATGCCAGACAATACATGGTTATTGTCAATTTCCAATTTGTAAACTTGGTTGGATGGGCAAGTCATGTAATGAAAGTAAATATGAAATATACAGTACAATTTGTTTGAAGATTGCAAAGTACAATTATTAAGAACAATTTTATACATTTATTGATATACCTTTATTTTATCTCGTACATAAACTATAAAGATGTGTAGTTGAATTAATTTAGAGAGAAAAGAATGTGATAAGCATGACCGTTGTTTGCCAATAGTTATTGAATACCAATCGGAAGCACGAGCATATCCCGCATAAATTAGTCGTCAACATATATATAATAACGGATTTATACTACAGCAAATCCTTGAATTTGTTTAATGCCGGAAGTTTACGAAATATTTGAATATTAGCTATCTAAATTTTCTTGTACTTTTAAATTCATTATCTCACTGTTTCAAATGTCATATCAGGCGCATGCAGTAACCAATATAACAATAGATTTGTATTTAATTTATAGATCGCTGTATAACCATTAGATTATTTATTTTGTTGATTTTGCAAGGTGTCTTTTTATTTCATTTTTTTTTGTTCAACTTTACACCAAATGTAAATGATTTGCCATACGTTAGTAGGTGTATTATTTTGTGGTAACATTTTTTGAAAATATGCCTGTTCTATTACATAACAACATATAGGTTTGTGAGTAATAGTAAAAGTATCATCCCGGGAAAAATGCGCCTCGAGAAACAGTAATTTTACTAGGGATGATAGTTTTGCTGTTACTCACAAACCTATGTGTTATTTATTTTATTACCCCGAACAGATACTCTCCTGGGATAATATTAGTTAGTTTTTATTAACATAGTCACATGGTACATCTGAGTTAAAATTAACTTTACAAAACTAAAGAGAAGTGATAATAATCATTCTCTTTTGTAGTCTTCTCTCTGTATCTTATGAAATGGTGAAATAAGAAATATTTGGCATAAATATTACTTACAATGAGACAATGTGCAGATGCTTTAGCCTTCTCTGATCAAAATTGGCCCTGTCCTGAAAATAACTGGATTGATATTAACGTACTTAAGTCTCAGTGTGAAAAGCAGCTAAAGTGTCTAGAGCTAAAATATTTAGCATTCGCTTATATAACTTTACAAAACCGATATGAATCATGCCTCTGAATTTACCAGATAGGCATTCGATTTCTATAGACTTACCTAGAACAAAAACGCAGTTAGGACTTATAATCCGAAACTGCAATATCCATAACTTAAATATTTGGCATGAAACATCGCCAGGTGGACTATTACATAACTGGTTTTATTTATGACCCTTGAAATAATACTGGCCCCGCTCTGTAAAGGGGATTACTTAGTTAAGTAAGTCGTGTATAGAAAAAGTAAAACACATTTAACAAACAAAAACTTCTATCTTCATATTATGTCAACAATGAACAGTAAATTATTTGCTTTATCATAATGTTTAAGTTGTGTAACAAAAGTTTATTAAACTTGTTTTATTAATTAAACTAAAATGTACAATCATTTACAGAATTTGTTCGTGCATTATTCGAGGCATTGCACATATCAATTATTACATTGGTGTTAATATTTCAAGGCTGTTCTAAGAACACGTTCGGCGAAGAATGCAAGCAAGTTTGTTATTGTGAGGAGGGCACTTGTAGCAGCGACTATGGTATTTGTCCTAGTAAATGCAGATATGGATATCGTGGTGTACATTGTAACATAGGTAAGTAATATGCATCTTAGCAAAACTATCTCACTAAACCATAAACCATACATCATGCACATCTATTGATCGACCAAAACTGAGGAACTCATTTGATTTCAACACAGTTAATACTATATTATTGTATTATACTTATTCTCTATGTTTTCCACATTGCCCATGCTTTATTAATGTTTTGTCTTCTTCTTGTGAAGTCTTAATTAAGTATTCTTTAGCTGACAATAAATGTACTTGTTTATCTTTCATTACTCATATTAATCTGGGAATTAGCTGACATACACACAATTTTGTAGTCTGGATGGAAAGAGTGTGCAATGTTTCAAATTTACACATTTCTTCAGTGTAGGTAAATGATCTCTTATCTTATCTACTCAGAGGGTATAGAGGAAGATAATTCAGCCGATCATTCATCTTCTGTCGTTATCGGAGGCTCTGTTGCTGGCGGTGTTGTTGTGATTGGCATTTTGTTGGTGTTGGTTGTTTTTATATATAAACAAAGGATGCAACGAGTCAAGCGGTATATTTTTTCTTTTATTGTTTGCAAAAAAAAGAAGAAAATAAGAAAAAAATGAATACATTTGATAATAAGGCCGTGCATAAAGGTATATTTCGCAAAATAAAACATACATGCTGAAGATTGAATTCAGCTTATTCGATGCTAGAATTGATACGCTGCTCTTGAATATCATAATCAGACTTCGTCGAACAAACCTTCTATTTCTACTTTGAATCATTGTTTGCGTTATTCTGTAGGGATTCCCTCCTTAATTTGAAAAAGAGGGGGTTCACAACCTAAACAATTCTGTAATACATTAATCTACATATCGGATTTGAGACCTCCCCCTAATTAAAGATTTCGTTATTTATGTTAAACAAATAATTGTTTTTATAATTAACAGGAATGAAAGTGAAAACTACTACAAAACAATCCATCGCAATATGGCACAAGTAGATGATGAGACAACTTACGATACAATTGACATTTCACACGGTAACAAAAACAATAAATCATTCAAGTAACTAAATTTAAACTAAAAAAAAACGTTAACTTTGATAATTTGCAAATAATCTGTGTAAAGTTGAATAAAAAAACCCCATTTAATCAACTTTTTTAAAAATTTATATGCTGATATTTTAATTTTGTTTGGATAAAATAATACTGATATAAAAATGCCGTACCATGTCAATTTAGCATTCACTACTTCTGCATGTCATGTTAACGACAACGGGTTTCAAATAATAAGCAAAATAGTTTCTTAATATAAAAAACTTTAATATCGTATTCGATGTATACGCATCTAATGGGGCATATGGACCACTATATTGAAAGAATATTGACATTGACTAACATTTCTATCTGAAACGAGTTGCAAATTACTGCAAGTCAACTCAATTAAAAAACTTACTTTAATATACTGTCGACAAACGTTATATGTGTGCAGTGACATTAAATGTTTATATGTTGCAGATAATCAAGACCAACAGAACGAAGAAGGTAATGTGAGTGTCACAGGATTATAACATTTCAGTCAAACATTTAGATATTAAATAAATAGAGGATATTAAAGTTTTTTCTATAAATACATGATTTATTTTCATCGAGTGGTATGAAAATAAATATTTCATGAGTGGCGATAGATGAAAATAAATCATGTATTTATAGAGAAAACTTGAATTTTCTGTTTATTATATACATTGCTCTTTTTTGACGTTAAAATTTAAAAGTATTTCCCTTAAATTTTGCGTATTGGCAGAATTTAATAGAAAGTAGTCCAGCAAGACATCAGTGAAAATACGGAAAATATGTTTTACTGCAGTGAAAAATAAATTTTTACAGTGAAAATAAGGAAAATGAAAATACGCATTTTATTTAATTAATATTTCTCAATATTTCATTTATAAGTATATAATAAATAGAGGATATTCAAGTTTTTTCTATAAATACATGATTTATTTTCATCGAGTGGTATGAAAATAAATATAAATAAATAAATTTTTACAGTGAAAATAAGGAAAATGAAAATACGCATTTTATTTAATTAATATTTCTCAATATTTCATTTATATGTATATAATAAATGTTCGTTTTACATTGTGAGTTCATGTTGATGTTATTTTGTGCATAGTTGAAAGTATGTTCAACCTTATATAATTACATGTATGTTTATAGAATTTAGTATTTAGATTGTGTTTGGCAACACACAGCGGAAGAATTATGGATGTTGTTTGTAAGAATCAGGTACATGACTCGATTTCAGATTACTGTTATATAGTAGATGATTAATTGTTCTTAAACAAAGTATATTTCATCATGTGAATGTTGATCAAAATCAATAACAGTTCTTTATGTTGTAAGAATTATTTAATGGAATATTGAAATCTTAAATTTCTATTTTATCGATATTTGACTAATACTTGAAATATATACTTGTGCCCAATGGAGATCAATCCACTTTTATAATGCATAGTGGAAGAAATAGTTTACATTTGTTTGTTTTGTGTGACAACTCTATTTTTTAAGCTGACAAGATGGCACAAAGTGATACCTCAGTCAAAAACCACAGTTTTGTGCTTAATTTCGAATATAACTCGAACTACATTTTTTAATTATTAGCTTATCGACTGGAAGCTTTTAATTCAGACAACCTCTTCATAATACATAAGAAAGTGTGGGCTTAAATATAAGTTTGAGATGGAAATGACCGATTTAAGAACGCTTGGTTGTGGTTTATTAACTTATTATTGTATCTTGTGACTATCGTTTGTTTTAACTTGTGTACTAGAATTGTTAGAGTTATGTCGTTCATAAACATACAAGAAAGCATTGATGCAGAGCACCAAAGGGCGTCCAAGCAAAAATGCAGCAAGTGAAGATGAACTAGTAGACATCTGATGACCAGATATTTTTATAAACTATTCAGTGATTAATGGGTTTTTACCCTAATTGTATATCATTTATGAATGGGCGGACGAAAGACATTGTTCATCATGAAATTTGCTAGGAATAGAATATTAAATGTTTTTTCCACATGAACTTGAAATTATATCAATATTAAGGATAATATCCAAAGTATACAGGTCGACATGTATACCCCCCTGTATGGTATCAGTTTATTTATACTATATAGGGGGAATTGTTGGATATTATCATTAATATTGTTTATTTGATATAATATAAGTTTATGTGGTATTTTCTTTGGAACATACAAAGTCTGTTATTGATTTATTGGGAGGTCAATCTACTAATAATGAATTTCTCGTCTGACCAACCAGTGTGCTTACATTACTATCAATAAACCCATAACAACTCATGTTAAAATTGCATAGTTAAAATTTCACAATATTCGGCAAACCAACATTCCACTCAAACTACCATACATTCGATTGCCTCCAAACAAAATGCAGAAGAAATCCCTGTCGATTTTAGCTAAAGAGACTTGAACAGCGAATAGGTTTTATAGTACTACTGCTAGACCTGTTAACTGTCGCACAACGTCAAAATAAAAGCGACATTTAAAATTATGATCTAGGACTATTCAAATATTCAAGGTAAAATGTCATAAAAGTGCCGGAAAAAAGAAAACCCACAGATAAGACAAAATATATTGAACAGTTTTATTATACCACCTCATATGCGTTTAAATTACATGAATTGTTGATTTCGTCAAAAACATGTGTACAAACGATATTTTTATATTGTGCAAATATATAAAAGGGGAAGTTGTAATCCAAAATTCATTTTAAACACTGTGAAATAAGTAATAAAATGTTTGTTTACGTATAACCTTACTTTTTTATGTACTTATAATAATGTAAAATGTATGATAAGACGTTTCTATGTTTTCTACATGTACATAGTTGACATATTTTTCGCTCATGTTTATGTTATAAGATGCTAAACTTATGTATAATCCTAATAGAAGGTTTTTCTGTTCTTAATCGGTATTTCTAGTACCGTCCATGAACAGGTTCTATCAAATTAGGCTTTCTAGAATTTTCAATTTTGACGTTTTAGGACGGTCTTTAGGGATTCCGTTTTTCTCTAATTTATTGTCATATCAGTATTATTTGTGCATATCGTACAAAGTCACCCCGTACAAACATATAATCAAACATAATATATTTTCGATCCTTAAAGACCGTTCAGCACGACATTATTGTTGTGCAGACATGTTAAGCAGTATATATAATCGTTGCTTTTGATATATATTTTGTTTGTTTACTATCTTGTGAAATATTACGAGTATTAGGGCACTGAAATTAAATGAAATTTAATAAATTATAGATGAAAACTCGTAGTCATTCATGGACCCTTTATCATCCAAAATATACCTATATAGAATATCGATATCACTTGGCCGCGTCGCTCAGTTGGGACAATCATCGAACTTAAGTAGTATAGTGTCTACATAGGTTAAGCTTCTAGACGTGACTTGGGAAATATATTTTTTATTCTTTTATTGGTGTAAATTTAGTGCCGTTTGATTTCATTTTATCCGACTACATTAATTATCATTTTTAACTTAAAATTTGAAACGTATCGTATCGGATAAGGTCAGTATTTCATATTATTTTGTTTTTAAAACTTACTTTTAGTTTGATTGTGTTTAAACAAAAAGCTTATTGAAACACTGTTGTTTCGTTTCATGAACCAGCAAATACTATGCAGTATGTGTGAAGATTCTTAAACTATAAAACGCCGGCTTGTACTTGACGGGGATGGGACCAAACACGGTCATCAATCCTTATATAACCAGTCCAGCTGGTTATCCTCTTGACAACACCGTCACTCAAATTGCATATTTAAAAACTGAAAATAAATCCGTTTAAAATGAAATACAATAATATTTTCATTTAAGTGTGTGCTTAAATAATAATTCACATTTTTTCAATATTAATTTGACCATTTAATTCTGTTTCCAAACTACTAGCCTTTTAGACAATTTTTCATATATACTGTATACATGAAGGCTTGAGCTAATACAATAAGATAAAATGAACGCTAGGTTAGATTTATTTTAAACAGAAATCATGAATGACCGTTTGCTTCCATAAATCAAATAATCAATTCTAGTTAGACAAAATTACACCATGCAGTTAAACAATCCTTAAACACACGCAGAGACTTTTACTAAAGCTATCAGAAGTGACAGGCAGTCCGCATTTCTTAAAATAAAAAATGAGGAAGAATGTTAACAGGAAGATGTTTTGGATCTACTAGGGGCGTGGGTGGAAGCTTGCAAATATAACTACATGCCATGAAGAGGCTTAATCAAACTGTGCATAAAACGTTTTTCAATATTGCCGTTTTGGGCGTTCTTAATCGTTTTTTCCACCTTTATAATGATTTAACACCTATTCAAAAGAAAGGAACACCATTTCAAAATTGTTACAAAAATAAATAATCGTTGGAAGTTGTGTATATATTCAATAAAAGACAAGTAATTTAGAAAACATTTGAATTGGGTTTTTTTGACTGACTTTCCAAAATTGCAGGTTATTATTAGTTATAACATCCCATTGAAAAATTAAATGATAAGATTTCATTTTTAATCTCAAAGCCTTCCTGGATGGCTAAGTTTAATACAAGTGCAAAATAACCCTATGCTGCTAAAACCGTTCGTTGCTTTTTTGTTAGCAGCATTGTGAATTCTAATGGGTGGCCTTGACCAAGTTGTTAAGGTCACAAAGGAACACACACAATATCCAAGACGAACGGGTTTCAAATTAACGTATTTGCGGATATGAATGAAAATAATCATTTTACCACTTATCGTATTTTTTAGTCGCAGACATTGCGATATATATGTATTCTTATACATTTTTATTTGTTATAAAATAACATATTCTTTAGCACGAGGAAATTAGAGATTTAATCCAAGAATATATAATTTGAAAATTAGAATGAACAAGATTAAAAAAGTATCTCAATAAGTCAAATAGCTTTACTCAAAATTCCGCGTAAGTCGAAGAATGTCTGAAGTTCCGTCATATTTCCTTTTTAATATTTGTACTTAAATTCCGCTTAGGTCAAGTTTTGACTTACTGAGACTGCTGTATAGTCGAAAGGAGTTTGTGGTCCCGTCAATTTCAGTCCAACATATTTTCATGTCAATAAGTCGAAGTGTGAAAACAGTCGAGTGATCAAAGATCGGTAACATCAAGGTGAGATGTTGTCACTGTGGTTCACACCTACCGGCTCTTTTATTAAAAGCGGTCTAGTAAATCACTCAGGTCTGCCGATATATACCGACCTGTTTCTGTTCTATTGTTCTCTATGTATTAGAAAATATGTGAAGTCGAGAAACTCGTGCGTTACACAATATTCACCGTAAACACATTTTTTTTTTAAAAATAACGCTGAATTGTGCAAATTTATATATAGTGTGTGTGTGTGTGGGGGGGGGGGTAAATGACCACTTCGAATAGGAAAAAGGGTCGATATATATTTTAAAGTACATTAAAACAATTAATAGAAATTTATTAGCGCATACGGCTGTAAGAACCCTTATAACATATATTCCAGATTATTTGTGAGAAAAACGAACTGGCTACTGTTCTGGCGTTGAAGTTTGTGTTTCACCGGTATTAATGAGTACAATAACGCACATTTAGCCTTTCTTTATAGTTTGCTTTTCGGTATACCTAACACATTTGCCGAATTATATAGCTTCATAAGATACTAGTTTTCGGCATTTATTTCCACAACTATGTCTGATTTTGAACAGCAATTCTGCATTATGGGATATGTATACGACGATATTATATTATATTATTGGTGGCATATCGAATCAAAGTCAACTTCTGCATCTTTCTTTCCCAAAATATTACTTTCAGTGAGAATATAGTTTCATCTTAAGTATAAGACCGTTTTTTTTCTCATTTTTTTCCCAGTTTTTTTACATTACAATTTGGATGTTGTATACCAGTACTTTGCCTGTTCTTCGCAAGAATGCAACTTGCGCTCCAATCTACAGCGTGTGCTTACATGCGGTCTTATCAAACATATGATGCTAGAAAGAAAATTCTTCCAAACATGAATGAAATTCTAAGAATATTTAAAATCAAGCCATCATAAAAAACAACAACAAAAAACCCCAAATGACATGGCAGTATATCTACATGTGTTACTATATTTATTCATAGAAACCTGTCTTTTACCTTCCTTTGAAAAAAATCGTATATTTTAATTATATTAGAAATAGCCTGATCATCTATTTACCATGAAATGTTTTAGATATAAAGATAAAGTGTTCTGTTTTTATGATTAGAAAACTTTTTTATCTTCCTAAATATAATTTTCAATATTTGTATATACAATTAATATGTAATGTATTCATATATCAAAATAATGATCAAGATTACCTTTGCCTACTGGACAGGTTCTGTCAACTCAACAAGTACATTACCTTACCATATTACATAATGAAACCCCACGAAAAACAAGAGAATATTCAAATAACACCTGATTTGTGAACGAATGAATTACAATAGCGTAGCGGATGGTATCTTTGCATGGCTTTGGAATGGTTTCTTAAAAATGATAACGAACATAAATAATATGTTTCTTGTGAGTAATATTAATAAATATTGACTTAAAAACTGATGTATAAATAGAAAAAAAGAGCATAATGGTAAGATAGTTACCGCACTCGGAATAGGTCTGCATAGTATTAACAGACCCGGTGGCCTTTTAAAAACCTCGATCGCTACGCTCTCTCGGTCTTCAAATCGCAACCCGGGTCTGTAAATACAATGCAGGCCTATTCATCGTGGGAATCGTCCGTTTACTATTACTTGCCGGTCATCATGCATTATTAACACGCCGTAAAAGTGACTTTAATCAGTACAAGGACTTAATTGGTTTTAAAAGTTAGATAACTAAGTTAATATGTTCTTCCGGTTCACGATATTTGCTACTTTCGTTTTCGTGCGATGAATTTATATTATCTAATGTATAAGACATATTGTTGTTTAATTTAAATTTTATATTTAAGTTAAATAGTGTCACATTGCCGCAACCTATTACTTTGGACATTAAATTTTGCATCCGATATACATGTACGAATGTCAACGTAATGACAGCATATCCACGTTACTCTAGGCGAAAATACGACATGGCATGTTACCATATATAAAGGTATTGTAAACACCAACTTTGTATGCTGCCTTTAATTTTAACATTTTTATGAAATATACAACTATTGATTTTACTACTATTGTTGAACAAAAAAAAAACAGTTTTCATTACAGAAAAGTATACGTTTGTCATTAAATTTAATGTTTTTGTCTGAGTGAAATATCTAAATTGGATATGGAAATATTTGCGAAATTTATATGGAATTCGTGGTGATATAAATTTTTATCATTTTACGCAGACAAATATTTGAAAAATGGAAAAAAATGACAATTTTGTGTAAAACTTGACGTTCACATTCGGGGGTTACTGACTCAAATATTTTGATACACATGATATTATTTTCTCCACCTTTGGTAATTTTGTAACAAAATTCAACGTATGCCTCAATAGTCTCCAGCAGCATTATTCTACATTTTTACATGTTTACTTGTCCTAAACTAAACAAAAGCAACAACTACAATGAATCTCCGTTAAATGGCAAAACGCTTAAATTTATAGAGGCCCAGGAATTCAAACGTTGATATTTTTTGCTGAAACACAACATACGCGCTAATAGATAAAATGTCGATGCATGAACTGGAATACAGGGTAGTAAAATCTTAATACAGGTGTACAGTATAACTTATAACCCCTCACTTTTTTCGTAATGCTAATTTCCCATAGGCCTCTGGGAGTTATTTTTACTGTTAATGAAAGTGTACCACGTGACTAAGAATTTTGTACTGTTACATAGGTAACAGTATTTTTAAAAGTATAAAATCTGGTCACGTGGTCTATTTTCTAAATAAAATGAAATAAAATGGCCGCCATTTTTTTCTCGATTCATTCTTATTTTCGAAGCTAAACCCCGATAGGACACCAATTTCGTCTCTGGAGTAACTATGACACTCATAAAATTTAGTTGTTTGCACCCTGGTGTGCTTTTCGCGTATAAAATATCTTTTTGTTGAATAGTCAAAAAGTGAACATCCGTTTTCAACGGAAGTAATTGCAATGCAAATAAATGTGTCAAACTGGAACATGCAGACGATTAAAGCATGCAACAAAGGATTATTTAATAATTTTAATCAGTGCAACGTTCCAGATATGGTGGACAGATATAGGATATCATCCTTATTTTGTCAAACACCATGTTAAGAATATTCTGGAAACAGTAGGATCAGATTTCACAGATCATAACCGTGTAAATGGGTTAGTGTTTTGTTTTCTAAATAAAACCTAGCTTATTGTATGTTTATGATTTGTAGATATCATCACTTGCTTAAAGAATAAAAAAAGAAAACTTCTCAAGTAGGCCTAAAGTACACTTAAAACTTTAAAGGTAAGGACAGTTTAGTTATTGTTACTCTTGGGTTTTTTTGTAACAGTTAGATTTAGTTGACAAGTTTCAGATCATCACAGTATTTTTGTTCGGGGTAATAAAATAAATAGCACATGGGTTTGTGAGTAACGCCTCGGGTAACAGTATTTTCCTCGGGATGATATTTTTACTGTTACCCACAAACCCATGTGTTATTTATATAATAGTACGTGTTGCTTGAGCAAAGAGGAACTATCTGACGTGGACAAAACTTGCTAAAACTATAACATATATATATATTTATTCTTTATTATAGTCTGATCTATACATACATATACAATTAAAACAATATACATACAGTAAATTGTACAGCCATTCTTTTAAGAATTATAACAGACTGTTCTAGTTTATAAGAGGGGTAACTCCACAGTCCGCATTACAGAGATCTATAATATATACTGTAGATTTACCTCCCTTATTTACATAATTATACCCATTTACATGTTAATATAAACACATCATAATATCTCTAAGACATTTATAAGTAAAACAGCATATTCCAAGCATTGAATGTTATACTTAATACAATTAAAATGTACTAATATTTATACCTACAACATAACTGTATGAGTAATTACATTAGGGTTGTTAATATTAAAATGGAAGAATAAAATCTCATTACTTTACTAAACCCTAAATGGTTCTCTCCTTATAAATGTATTAAAATCATTTATACATACTTATTTTATCTTTATACAATCTAAAAGTTTGGTAACAACCACTGACCTCAACTTAAAATCTGCCATAAGGTATTCGTTATTAAAATACTGAGTTTAGTAAATGTGGCACTATTGCACATAATAAAAAATGTCTTACAAAATCATATATCACTCATGGTCAGACCATGGATGAACTGGTCAGTGGTGATTATCAAAACAGGAAGATAAAATTTTCTAGTTGGATTAAAAAACAATTATAACATTTTTACAATAAAAGTTCTTTTGCTATTAAAATGTTCATTTTAGGCAGGAGGTGAGACACACACATCATCAACTTCAAATTTTTTAAATTAATGATGTGTATTGTCACCCTCCATCTAAAATGAAGCAATTAAAATATATATTTATTGGTACAAGAAATCTCTTCTTTCTATTTCGTAGCAGGATTTTGCAGTATATTTGACAATACCATCATTTGACAAGAGGAAGCAAAGCTTGGCAATATCATTATAAGAATTAAACAAAGTACAATTTTCAGCCGCATTTTCAAATAATTTATTGCGAATATCAGTGTACTGGGGGCTATGCAATAATACGTGCATCTCATCTTCGATGCCATTATTACAAATAGGACATACTCTATCGTTAACATTTAATCTTTCGTATCTGCCAATCTCCAATCGGATTGGTGCAACACCACATCTAAATTTAGCCAAAGCTGATCTATGGCGATAAGACATAATTTTATTGACATAATACTCCTGTTCAAAATCAAACTTAAATTTATGATATAACCTTAACTTGTTTCTACCATCACCGGATTTACTAAATATACAATGAACTGATCTTATCCATTCGTCTATCAATACATCCATTGCATTCTTCACAATTGTATCAACAACAACATTTTTATTCTGTGGTAATGTACAGTCACTAAAATCTACACAACCAAATTTTATAAAGAGGTTTTTAATCCTAAAATGCCAGTTGCTACAATTTCTACTTGCAATGTTATAACAGTATTTTGATATCTTGAAATTTACTCTGTTTTGATCCATATTTGACAATTTACACCAAAAGTTACCAACACATTTCAATTGTTTAACATAAACTGGATCCCAACCCATATCACCGGCTACAGCAGAGCTTTGAGTATATTTTCCTGTACCTAAGAAAAATCTCATAGCGCGATTTTCCACAGCTTCTATACAAGAGAATTTCATAGTCCCCAAATGGCAGCACCATATGCTATAACTGGCCACACCATTGAGTCATAAAGCTTTTTTGTACACATGATGAGGCATGCCACCTAAAAGCTTAAATTTTGCTATTAAAACACCCAACGCGCTACTAGCAGCCTGTGATACAAATTTGGCAGTAATATTATAATTATAATTCAAATGTTCAGTAAGAACCAAGCCAAGATAGACATATTTATCTACAATATTCAATCTAGCATTATCACATGAAAATTGGAAATATGTCTTACTAATAGATACGTTTCTAAAATGAACAATATTACTTTTCTTATCATTTATAGTCATCTTATTTTCATTACACCAATTTGACAGGCAATTTTTACATTTCTTGGAGGTCACGTTCATTAGAGGCTAATAATACTATATCATCAGCAAAAAGTAAAATTGACAATTTTTCACCATCTTCTATGTCAATACCCATTCCCAAAGCCTTGATTTCGATAGCTAAAACATTGATAAAACAATTAAACAATATTGGAGATAAAATACACCCCTGTCTTAAACCAAGATTTACATTGAACCAATCGGAAAATTTCATTTACTTTCACACAACAAGAAACATTACTATAAATTGCCTGTATAGCATTGTACATCTTTCCTTTAACACCAATATTGTTAAGTTTTTCAAATAATATAGTTCGATTGACACAATCGTAAGCCTTCCTTAAGTCTATAAAGGCTGCAAATGTGGATTGTTTTTTTCTTTATACGTGATTCAATGATAGAAGAAAGAGATGATATATGATCAACCGTACTACGCTTCTTTCGAAAGCCATTTTGTTCATCTACAATTTTCTCATTTTCATCAAGCCACATTGACAGCCTTTCATTAAGTATAGAACAATACATGGTTGATGATAGATTTATCACTCTATAATTCAATGGTTGTCGTAAACATGCTACACCAGGCTTAGGTGTATTGGGTTTGAAACGCCTTTACCCCAATCTGACGGTGTCTTTCCAGATTGATAACAGACATTAAAAAGTATATGCAAAAAAGAGATGGCAATATCATTCTTGTACACTTCATATGGAATATTGTCAAAACCTGGAGCTTTGTTTCTTTTACTTTTTTCAACTGCTTTTATTACTTCTAAAACAGAAATGTTATTTTTCAAAAGTACTCATTACTTGGAGTGTAACAAAAATTTATACATGAATCATCATTCAAAAGGTTACTAAAAGTACATTTCCAATGATTTAAAACTTTATAAGTATCATTTTCTATAGACCAATCATCTTTTACATACTCCATGGGTATCTTGTTAATTTTCCTACCCCATTTTTACCTATGCTTTTCCAAAATTTATTGGGATCAGTTTCAACTGATTGAAGTAAATCATATTGTAATGTAACCCAATATTGACGTTTGCATTTTTGAACAGCTTTATCAAATGTTTTACGTTTATTATAGTATAAAGTTTTTAAAGCTGATTTATTTGCTCTACCACATGCCGTTACCCATTGTTTCTCATAATAACAAACATCATTCCACAAATCTGTAAGGCTATCATTCCACCAAGGTTTATATACCCTTCTACGTTTATTATTCGAGCAACTTACAGACACTAGCTTTTTGTGAGGTATTTTATTATACATTTCATCCGTAATCAAAGAACATATTGATGTGTAAGCATCATCAATACTTTCTTGTGTTCGAAACCCTTGTTCAAGTGAACTTACTGTTTCTAAAAGGCTATTACATACTTCACCAGAAAAAAGGTCTGATGAAATGTTTTTTACTTGAAACCTGACATTACTTGCACTCGACCGGACCGGACTCAAAGGAGTCAGATTATTACAAAGACCATTTTCAAAATTATACACCCAGGATAGTACGAGTGGTCTGGAACACCTGAATAATCTTGTACACCTGCTGTTTGAACCAATTCACGGGACCGTACAACTGTAAAATCACTATACATATGTAAAGAATCATGGCCCACCAGACAGTAGTCTACAACAAGTCTATAACAATTGTTTTAGTTTACTATCATGGGCAATGTCGAGTTTATTAAATGAAATTAAGTATGACACCTTTCTGTTTGTGACGTTTGCTGTATAAAATACGGAAAAACAATTAACAAAATGTCTTTTTGTTTCTAAGCATGATTGATAATTTCATGATGCATTGGAAATAGACACGCGTAAAACGTGCAACGACTATGCGCACGCTGCGAAAATATAATCAATACAGCGTTGAGTTATCATTGAGATGTAACTGTTTATGTTCAAGTGCAGTAAAAAAAAAATCGAGAAATATGCAATAAAGAACAAAAGCTGCAATAAATTTATTTGTTTGACTGTATAAATTTAGAAATATACCGAATTTTATATTAATACGTAGGCTACAAGATGTTCTGCAAAGCTATATTACACACTCTGAGTAATATGGATGTTATATCACCTATTTAAATCAAGAATTGCGCTTGTAAGCATAAACTCCAGAAGCAGAGACTCTATTTGACAAATAACTGGGAAAAATATTGATAAATTAAAATTGGGATTCATAAACAAAATTTAGTCAATTATATTAGCGTGAAGTAACTGTCATGAGTGTGCAACGTTAACTTAGTGGGCATTGGATCACAGTGGTGGCAGTTCGATTTCAAAAGTTAATAAACGTCTCTTATATATTATCTTCTCTTGTTTTTTTGTCGAATCATTTTTTTAAATATTATAAGGATAAAATAACGTTTTAAATTGAAATTACAAGACTCACCATAAACGTACCCATAACAAAAACATTACTATCAAATCGAAACCATCGCAAGTATAGCCAAAAAAATTTACAATGAATTTATTTTGGAAAATAGGAATTTTACAAAAAAATAACTTCAAACATGAAATGGTGTATTCTTACCTGTTTTTGTGGATGTTTAACAGAAGTATATTAGCGAATCAAGTGGTCCTTGAGCTAATATAAAAACATAATGGGAGTGCCTGCGTTTTGGTAGACTTAAGAGATTTTCAATATGTACTTGTCGTTAATAAATTATTACATGCTTACAGGCACTGTCGAGGATCTGTCAAATACTTTATTGTCTGTTCTGTTTAACATTTGAACCATATATAAACATGCAATTGGGATGTTTTT
>NW_026866577.1:0-102363 GCF_026571515.1 Ruditapes philippinarum
TCCCCATTTACCGAAGAAAATGTGTTACGATTCATCTGAAATACTACAAGCTTATTGCACAAAAAATAATTTCAAACACAGAGTTTTAAGTGACATTATGCTCATATTTTTTGTTAAGCTGAATTGACTATACTTTTCAAAGGATTGCCTGTTATAACGCTGACTGACCCAACAGTTGATATTGGAAAATGTTTAGGATAAAATATATAACTGCCTAAAATATAAAAAAGACTGCCCCACTCTTTTTATAAATTGAACGTTACAGGTATATTCCAACGAATATTTACAGAAATTTCTTTTGCAATGTGAGTTATTTATCGTTCACTCAAAGTAAATTATAAAATGGAAGGGAATTATGGCAAAATGTAAACTTATTTTGACTTTCATTTGTTCATGTTTGTGGATGGGCATATCACTTTAAGTAACAAATATATTTTTATTTATAACTTCAAATAAGTACTCATCTACCATTATGTATTATTTAATGTAAACAGGCATCTGAGTAGAACCATTGACTTATCACAAGCTACCTTAATTGTATTCAATATCAAAGGTGGAATTCATACCTTCAGTTAAGTAAGATTACAAAAGCTAAAAGTCAGTGATCTTAAGCATAATATAACAGAGACCCCATCAAATAATATACAAAACATTGACATGTAGGTAATTAGAGTAAAATATAGCAAAAACAGACTTTGTAAACTGCTTTGACCCTTTCTTTGTGGCTAGAAAGAGTCATTACACATACTTATAATATGCAGCATACAGCATATACAACTTTTCAAGATTTACAACTCTATATATTTAGTACAGGCAATTCTTGAACATGGAAAAAGTATATCCTAAATGACAGCTTGTTGGTCTTTGTTTTAAACAACATCTTATCATTTCAACAAACATACACACATATATTGACATACAATATTTAACTTTAATCTGCTGTAACCAAAAATGTCTGGCCTTTGCCACAAGTAAAGATCAACACCAGTCTGCACATCTATGCAGTCTAACCAGGCTCTATACTGTTGGGTGACTGTCTACAGTTTGTTTTTGATAACCCCAAAGTTGATTTTGGACTGTTCCAAAAATGAAAGCTGAACAAGTCTATAAATGAAATTTAGTTGGTTAAGGGTTCATACATTCATGAACAATCCAGAACTGAATAATCTCCTACTTGATCCTTACATAATCATGCTTAGTTAAACTAAATATTACCCATGATCCTCTGCCACAGCATGTCTGTTTTCATCACTCTGACATATGGTGTATAATGCTCGTGCTGATTCTTGAATAACTCGTGCACTGTTAGAGTGAAGAAGTGATGTCAAATTACGTACCCCACCTACTTCAACAAAGTTGTCCTGAAAATACAGTGATAAAAGATAATTATGAATTGTCAAAAATCATGTAGGATTATTAATCATATATTAGGATATGTATAGAATAGATGAAGCAAACTGAATGGTAGAATCAAATATTAGAATTTTGACTGTGCATTTATCAAACAATACTGTAAGTTTCTGCCATTTTTCTATCATTAAATAGCAAAGTACGACATAGGAATGAAAACATAAAATAAAACTTTTTAGCCACAGAGGCATCTTATATATTTTTTTTGCAAGACTATTATCATTCTTGGTGGCTATAGGCAAGTGATTTTCATCAACAAACTTATGTTGTCATTGATTTATATTTACCTACTTTTTTGTCACAAAAAGGCACAGATTTATTATGATTATACTAATTATCTGACAGGTATACCTGAATGGATTGTATGGTGATAAGTTCAGACAAGGCTTCCACAGCATACTCCTGAGTAGGTTCATCATTGGAGATGATCATGGCTATTAATACATCTAACCTGTAATGTATGGTCTTAAAATCATTACATCTAAACTGTAATGTATGGTCTTAAAATCATTACATCTAAACTGTAATGTATGGTCTTAAAATCATTACATCTTACCTGTAATGTATAGTCTTAAAATCATTACATCTAAACTGTAATGTATGGTCTTAAAATCATTACATCTTACCTATAATATATTGTCTTAAAATCATTACATGTATCCTGTAATGTATGGTCTTAAAATCAATACACCTAACCTGTAATGTATGGTCTTAAAATCATTACATCTAAACTGTAATGTATGGTCTTAAAATCATTACATCTAAACTGTAATGTATGGTCTTAAAATCATTACATCTTACCTGTAATATATTGTCTTAAAATCATTACATGTATCCTGTAATGTATGGTCTTAAAATCATTAAATCTAACCTGTAATGTATGGTCTTAAAATCAATACATCTAAACTGTAATGTATGGTCTTAAAATCAATACATCTAAACTGTAATGTATGGTTTTAAAATCATTACATATAACCTGTAATGTATGGTCTTAAAATCATTACATATAACCTGTAATGTATGGTCTTAAAATCATTACATCTAACCTGTAATGTATGGTCTTAAAATCATAACATGTAATCTGTAATGTTTGGTCTTAAAATCATTACATCTAACCTGTAATGTATGGTCTTAAAATCAATACATCTAAACTGTAATGTATGGTTTTAAAATCATTACATATAACCTGTAATGTATGGTCTTAAAATCATTACATCTAACCTGTAATGTATGGTCTTAAAATCATAACATGTAATCTGTAATGTTTGGTCTTAAAATCATTACATCTAACCTGTAATGTATGGTCTTAAAATCAATACATCTAAACTGTAATGTATGGTTTTAAAATCATTACATATAACCTGTAATGTATGGTCTTAAAATCATTACATCTAACCTGCAATGTATGGTCTTAAAATCATAACATGTAATCTGTAATGTTTGGTCTTAAAATCATTACATTTAACCTGTAATGTATGGTCTTTAAATCAATGTGTACATTTTTCAAGTTGTGTTTGTTCTTCTTTAGATTAATTCTTTTATCAGTTTGTACATGACATAATTTAATTGAGTTTTAACAATAATTCTAAAATCAGAATTTTTTTTAAAGGAAGCTGATTTGGAAATCTTACAGCTGAACCGGCGGTGCGAAGTAGGAAAATGTACATTCCGTGTAAGTTGTACTGTATCTATCTAAATTTTTCACTGATGCTATCATTATACAATCATGAGATTTTAAATTAGAGTAAAGGAAATCAACAAATTTCTTAGCAAATCAGTTCGACATACCCTCCTTCTGCAACAATTCTGAACTTGTTGTCATCACCTGATGCGGCCATTGTGGCCATCTCATATGCTGCAGTCCGCTTGTCCTTCAGTTTAGAACTGCGAGCAAGTTTCATCACATCCTCAATATCACGTTCTTGTACTAGATAACGCTCTATAACATCTCCAACCTTTAACATAATACGTTAACAGTTACTATAGTAACATTCCAAACTTAACATAAGATTAGTAATCATGAACATTTTTACTTTCATGTACATGTATTTCTTCTGGATACTTTGCTTAATGACTATAATGCCTATTCTATAATACTAAAAACATTTGTGAATTTACTTGTAAATTTATTGCATTAAACATATAAACTTGTTTATTGCAAATATATGTTCCATCAAAAATTATAGACTACACATTATACACTATAGACAGGGGAGGCTACAGTACTCGTATATAATTAACACATAGGTTTGTTAGTAACAGTGAAAATATAATCCTGAGGTAAATACTGTTACCTGAAAGTATTTTTACAAGGGATGATATTTTTGATGCTACTCACTAACCTGTGTGTTATTTACTTTATAACCCTAAACAAATACTTCATTGGGACACTGTTTCTATTGGTTTTCAGTTTTCAGATTTTTACTGTGAAAAAGTGCTATTACTTATTGTTTCAGTACAAAATTTTTAGTCACATATTACACTGGAATTAACAGTAAGAATATGGGAAACTAAAATTGCAAAAATAATGAGGTGAAATAATGCAGATTGGTCAACACTATGTTAGTTTATTCTGTCACATCTCGAAAATTTAGCATACAAACATATAAAAGATAAATTAAAGATCATGATTTTCATAAAAACCAAACATATCACTGGAAAGAAAACTATCAATATTGAATTTGAATCTAATGTGGGATCGTAAAAGGTAACCAAAGTATAAAATGAACTAAAATTAAATTACATAATAATGTTATACATACCTCTATTCTGAAGCTGTACAATACAAGCCCACATGTAATGTTAGAAGCCAGTAGGATGAGAGCATGTATTCCAAAAATAAATGTTGAGTAGATATTTTGTCTGGAACATCCGTTTGTAAACTCTCCATTTGTACAACCATCACTCTGTAAAATATTCAATATCAATACCACTGACTTTGTATTTATGGTAAGAAAAAGATATGTATAGAAAAGCGACATTCACAGAATGCAGAATAAGGCACTCTTTTTCATTGTGAAGTGTTGAGCAGAATGAAGAAAATTATCGAATTTCTTGTGAAAAAAAATCTAAATTTTTTTCTTTTTGCTTAATCTCTCAAAATTTTCACTGCAATTAAAATTTTCAGGATATGCCATTTATCTATAATTTTATATATGATCAATAAATGATATTTCATATTTCCAAATTCACACAATAAATAATTGTTTTCATAATTATAGGCTGTACAGATCAAAATATTTTAGTTTCCTTTGATAAAACATAACTGGTGCAATTTAGTATCAAATACAAGACAACTTAAGCTTTTTTACTTATCAAAATCATCAGACTATATTCAAGAAAGGAAATCCAAATTTAAAATAAACTTTGAAACTTAATTTAATTTACCATTTTAGGTACAATATGAAAGCTTGAAAGATATTTAATTAAAATATCAAAACAAAGACAACTATGGTCCATAACAAACAGTATCTCTAATGGAATAACAGGGGCAACCATGTAACAATCAATGGAAACATTCCCTTCACTTGTGGATTCCATTCTTTCAAGTTTGTGGTTATTCTTGGATACTATTCAATACCTTTGATAAAATTGGAAAGTCACCATTTATTTCATGCTTTCCAGTGTTTTATTGTAATATATCAGATGATTATATTCTGATAAACCACTAGTGAAATTTATAAAATATAATTTTCACTGTAGCCGGACTATATCTGAATGCGGATGAACAGATAATCATAACTAAATGGAATAACAGGCAGAAATAAATGCCGTCATACGTAAATTTTGCTTCTTTAGGAAAAGAAAGTCCATGTCATCATACATCATGTTAGAAATTTAACAAAATTAGAGAAATTTAACGGAACTAGATTTCAAAACTGATGATGTGACGTCATGATAATAATGACGTCACAAAGGAGATGCGAGACGTTACGCGGCAAAATCAGTAAAAAATAGCTTAAAATCACTTAAAAAGCATAAAATAAAAAGAAAATTTATTTGTTTTACATATAAGATTGAAATATATTTCATTCGTGAACACCAGCTATTATATTTTCACTCGTGGCTACGCCACTCGTGAAAATATTGCATCTGGTGTTCACTCAGTGAAATTATATTTCAATCTTACATGCAAAACAAACAAATATCCTCTATATAATCAATTACAGTGTTGAAGTGATATACAACCCTATAAAAATTCACTTTTATGTCTAAGTCTTTGTCCTACATCTTTCATCCTCATAAGAAACCCTTAATTGGAATATTTCTGACTTTCCATATACCTAAAACTGTCTTTATTAGGGTTTATTTATCCATTTAAACGCTGTGTCAATTTGGATAAATTGTGTGCATCTGCAAAAAGTAGGTACAATGGCTGAGTAAGTTAGAAGTTGATAAGAATAAAATACATGTACATTGTAAATGCTTTACACAGCTATAGTTGGTCACTCTACTTCTCCTAATAGCTATTTAAATTGTTTATTTTATCCTTCTTATTATATAATATACAGCAAAATTAATACTGACCGCAATGTCCGTGATGATGTCAACAGTAAGAAATATTGCCACACTCATTATTGCCAATCCTATGATTCCCACAATTCCACAAAACCAGAAACGCCTGATAAAAATATATATAAAGTCTTTGTCATCCATCAATGGCTGACTATACTTTAAACATGAAAAACTGTTCATTCTGTTACAAATACCTACTATTTTACAGTTCTTAATGATCATAACTTAATTTTCTGCTTTAGCATTTGTAGTGCATTGTTTTTAATTAATACAGGTCAAGTAACAGCAAAATGACTTTTGCAAGACTTCTGTAAGACGTTCTTTATATACAGGTATTCATATGGTATGATGAAAATTAAGTGATTAAAGACACCATTAATATTCAAAGATTTTATTTTCTTAAAAAAAAACTGGTTTCTACAATCTCACAAATATTTATAAAAATATTGTCAGAGAAAATAATGTTAACATAAATTACAGTGGCCTATATACCTGTATTCATACACATATTGGGCTTTTACTGAAGATAATATGTGTTGAATGATAGGTGTAACAAAGTTACATCAACATATGACCTATTTTGACCCTGAAACATACATTCATACTGACCTGTGAAAAGTATTTCCAATATAGCCACCAATACGAGTAAAGCCGGGTACAAGGTACCAATATGGTAACAGGTAAGCCAATAACCAGAAAATCGAGTACCAGTGTGATGTCAAAAGATACAGGAACAGTGCCAGTGAGTGCATGTACAGTAAAGTCTACAAAATATTGAGAAAAAAACTGTCAAAAACATCCAGTCTTACACTGCAATCTTAAATAATATTAAACAAGGAACATGGCAATGCCACAAAACCAGGTTTTCAACAAGAGCAATCACAAACTAGTGCCATGTTCTCTACTTTTATTGTTTTGATTACAAATGATGCTTTATTGGTTTTAGGTTATTTAACGGTTAAACCATTTTTCTTCTTTTAGTAACAGTGACCTTGACCCTTTTGGAGCCAAAACAAACTGTAAGCAAAGTCTAAAAAAGGCTTGCATTACAGCTGCTTTGATTACAAAAGTCAATCTGAACTCTAGTTTTGACCCTAAAACAAAAACCATATGTTTGAGGCTGCCGGCTTGACCAAACACCATGCCATACCCCAATCTAATAACAAGGATTTTCAAAAATAACAACAGGATTGTGACACTAAGTATTAGATTAAGCTCAATCCACACTTGCCTGAAGTCTGACAATACTCTATATTGTTGGCTGGATTTTGATCTTATCTATAAAATCCTTTGGTAAAATAATGGACTGTTAAAAATTCAAAACACAATCAACTAAATCAAATAAAAAGGCATTTAAATCAGGCCTTTAAAGTAGGTTTCGCAATGATTTTGTGAAGGATGAACCTAGTTCATGAGGAATTTACAAACATAGGTCTTTCAGTTCAGGTACTTTTATACTTCAGGATAATTCTGATGAGAATACAAACAAATACACCTCCCATTACAGATTTATACCCATTAATATCCTTATCATGATAAAACTTACAATATGTGAGCTGTTGAAAGCAATACATATATAATCTATATAAATAATTTCAAGTTTAAACATAGATAAATTCTGTTAAGATTAACCTTCTACATACATGCATATCCCTCACAAGACGTTCCCTCCAGTTCAGGTGCTTTATTTCATAGTAGAGGGCAGATTTCACAGATGGTATCTTTTCTTTCTCAGGGTCAAAGTTCATGGTCAAACTGCTGGACATTGACCTCAAATCTGACATGTCCTAGAAATGTAAAATTATCACAACTACAAAACCAATTAATTTAGTGCCACTAAATGCTGCTATGATTAGTTAAAAAATCCAGGAACTTGGGTAATATTTTTACACATTACATCCAGATAATGCTTGTGTCATTGAAAATGTATAAGGCAGAATTAAAATGAACATTAAAATGTAGCACTGAACCATATAAGACAATAGGCAATGACCCCAAAACCATTTTATACTGTCTACTATTCTTCCAAAAAAAAAGTCCAATGTTTTTTCAAAAGAAGTTTGTTTTTTTTTAAATATATACACAATATTTTTTTGTTAAGAAATGCATCAATGATTTTTTCTAGTTTTCTGTTAATTTAGACAATTGCAAAAATATTAATACAACTTTTCTGCAATGAACATGAGGAAATAGTTTAAATCTGCATTAAATGTGTCTATAATTTACTCACGTCTCTGCTTTCTGAAAGAGGAACCATTTGCACCACTGAGTTGGGTACCAGCTTGTAATCTGTAAGACTGAACACATCCCTGAGATATTGGCCATTATACCTGCAAAAATATCAAATCTATAACTGATCTCTTCAGAACGTACTTGCAAAACTATATACTTCATTGCATGATTTAAATATTGAAAGATGTAGATACATACTGTGACAAAGTCATGTAGAGAGATCTGAGCGTTTATGTAATGTATGTAAGGTTTCTGTAGGAACAGAGTATCATTTTGTGATGGTATGTACAGCCTGTGAAAATTTAAGAATAAAATATGTACCAAGCAAATTTTTTCGTTTAAACATAATTTTTCTTGTACTATATTTAATGTATGTAAATGTATTGATATCTCTATTTTGTTTTGGGCTAGAGGCCTTCTATCAATAAACATTTTGTCATTGTCAGAACTGATACTTTCATAAGCCTATGATTGTGTAACCAGACTGTAAGCTGTTTAAAATATTATCCCTCAACCTGCTGGAAACAAATTGACTTTGCATCATCTGTAATCTGACATGGCTCCATACCATTTACTGAGTAAATTAAATTTTCAACATAATATCCCAAAAATTGATAATTGACAGTTCCAAAAAGAAGCTGGACGAGTCCATTTAAGATACTTGGTAGGTTAAGGGTTAAATAAGTTACAATAACATTCTGATTTTTTACCTCAGTCTAAACTGAAAATCTTCTCTGCCAATCTCATACAGTATGTGGAGCATTTGAGCTCGCACCCTGGCAACCTTGTCATCTGGCTTCACCACAGTGATGAACGACTTGTACTGAAAATAAAGAAAATTAGTGGGGAAATAATGAATATAATATGTAACAGAGGACATCTTAATTTTACTGTCAGTTGTTTTTTTTAAAATGATGTTCATTTTCAACTTCACAAACATTTATATGCAGAAAATATGTTCTTCCAGTGAGAGTATTTCTCGTTTTCCAAAAAGGATTGACTTGCATTAAATAAAAGAGTGTAAAGCAAAACTCCTTCAGACTTGTTTTAATTTCATGAAAATATGAATTTTAGTAAAATATTGTCAACAATACAAATTTGATTATGTATAGTCATTTCCGGTTGCAGTATCAACTTGGTAGTATCGTGGTAGTCCCCTTTCATATGCAATTTTTTCAATAGCTTCCTGCTGAGGTTGCAGAGGTGACTTTTATTGGAACTACAGTTGCTTTTTTTTGTTAACAAACACAAATTGTAAAACATCAATATGCGGTCAGGTCTTTGTCGAGTTACACTTGTGGTGACTTCGAGATTACAGTTATCTTCTTTAAACTTGAAATGATTGTAATGACAGCTTTAATTCCTTTAAGAGTAATCAATTCCCTACCATTTGGTACCAAGATATTGAAAATTGGTGAAAAAATGTTGGAGTTATGGAGTTCATATTAAGACAAGTGCTGAAAAATGAGCTGCAAGTCGCGGTACAAGTCAACCCGGCCCCAAGTCAACCCGTCCCCAAATTGGTCAACCCGGCCCCAAACCAATGTTATTTCTGGTCAACCCGGCCCCATTTTTTTTATTATTTATTTTGCTTTAAATATAAACACTTATATTTTACAAAGTATTATTTTTATTATTTTTTCTTTGATACGATGTTTTAGAATAATAAAATGATTTTATATGCAAAATATCGTTAAATTTTGTCCATAAATAAAAAAGTTATAATTAAGTTATATTCGAATTACGTTCTATAAATTCATATTCGTAGCGGACAGAAGATACCGAATATGACTATTATTTTTGTAAATTGATTATTTTTTTATTAACTTTTCTTGATACGATGTTCTATAATAATAAAATGACATAACATGCAAAAATCCTTAAATTTGGTCCATAAATAAAAAAGTTATAAGTTATATTTGTTTGCGTTTTTTTTATATAAAAATCATATCCGTGAAGAACAGAAGATATCAAATATCATTATATGACTTATATTTTATAAAGTAAATGGTTTTTTTTGTGTCTGGATTACAGTGAAATAACATGCAAATAATCGTTAAATTTGGTACAATTAATAATAAATCATTTTTATTCCATCATACAACAAGATGACTTAAATAATTTTCTTTGAAAATATATATTTTGGGGCCGGAATGACCGATTTTGGAGCCGCATTGACCAATTTTGGGGCCGCATTGACCAAATAAAAATACTGTGGGGCCGGATTGACCAATTTTGGGGCCGGGTTGACCAATTTTGAGGCCGGGTTGACTTGGGGCCGGGTTAACTTGGGGCCGGGTTGACTGTAATTCGCAAGTCGCATACCTTTACTAAATATATATAATTATATCATTTTTTATTTTTTTGTGGGAGATATAGGTAATTGAATAAAAAGCATATAACAATTATTAAAACATATTTAAAATGAAAAATACTGCATTTTACATGGTTTTGAGAGGTAGGGGGGTTGAAGAGTAGGTGAGAGGGGATTTGGGCCGAGGGTAGTGGCCAATCAACGCGCCAAACACCTATTTGGGATATACATGTGTGTCCTGTAATTCAGAAAAAAGGGAATTAATTCTTCTTGCTGAAAGATGACAAGTTATTTTTATTCTAATTTGTATATATAATGACCAGTATCAACCAACTTAAATGAAAAGTCTGAATTATTTTCATGAAATATTAAAGTATATTGGAAGAAGACTATTCGGGCACTTTGCCAATTAATTTCCAATTACGAACCAGAGGAAAATATATTTATAAATTATATGGTGTAACGCGCATTATACTTTTGAAACAAGTATATATATTGAAAGAAATATATAAAATAATATAACATCTTTATTAATTTACATGGAATTCCTTGCTTTCGACGTAAATAATCATTTTTCCAGATTTTTTGTTAATTTACAACTTGGTAACAATGGACGCCATTTTACGTCATATCCGCCTAAATAATATATTGACCTACATGTAAATCGCTGTCGTCTACAAAAAAAACAACACTGTAGGTTGGACACTATCTGAATCTGAATGTGTACACTGCAGAACCTTCCGGTATATACGCAGCGGGAGAGAGGAGCTAAGTAATTTAGTAGCACTGTTGGAGAGCTGTTTTAAAGCTCTGTACTGTATCTGCGCACACAACGGCACTATCTAAGTTATTCCAATCACTAATAGTCTTAGGAAAGAATGATTGTTCAAATTGGTCACTTTTTGAGATAATAGGTTTATAGCACTTATGATGGTTTATAGCTTGTTTTTCTACAATGTTTTTAGTTATATAATTGTCTAGTTTCTTAGGTTTAATTAGGCGTTTACCACGAATAGGGGTCAGATAGGTATCGGTGGGCATGGCTGGCACCAGCCCCTCAGCCACCTTGAAGAAGAATGTCAATCGTGCCATTTTCCTTCTGTCTTGTAATGGAGATAGCTCAAGTTGCTTCAACATCCTGGTAACGCAGCCTTGATCTCTTGATTTGTAATCCCCAGAAATAAATCTAGCAGCCTTCCGTTGGATCGACTCAAGCTTGTCTATATCTTTCTGTAGGAATGGGTCCCATACAATTGAGCTGTATTCAAGAGTGGATCTAACAAGGGATAAGAAGGCTGTTTTCCTGCAGAGTAGTGGGCAGTGTTTAAGGTTTCTCTTGAGGAATCCGAGAGTAGAGCTGGCTTTGTTGGTAATCTTCGTGATGTGGGTACCAAATTTTAGATTGTCTGTAAAAGTGACACCAAGGTATGGATTTTCATCAACTTTTTGTAGGATATGATTGTCTAGTTGGTAAAAATTAGTGGATCTGTTGTTGATACTCATAACATAACATTTTTTGGCATTGAATTTCATACCCCAAGTAGATGCCCAAGTTTCCAGTGATTTCAGGTCTGTTTGTAGTTGGAGATGGTCTTTTCTGGTTTTAATTTGCCGGTATAGGAGACAGTCATCGGCGAAGAGACGGACAGTTGATTTAACGCAGTCTGGTAAGTCATTTATATGGCAGAGGAAGGCTAGTGGTCCGAGGACAGTACCTTGCGGAACTCCTGAGTCTACTGTGACTGGTTCGGATGCTTCACCGTCTACCACTACTCTCATGGTTCTGTTGGTGAGAAAGTCTCGAAGCCACCGGTTAATGTTTCCGTCAATACCATATAATGACATCTTGTGAAGTAAGCTTTCATGAGGGACGGTATCGAATAACCGCCGTATGAACACATCTGCGGATGTTTCTAAATTCAAAATTTTACTATTTCATGTTTAAATGTTGAATTCTGCTTAAGCCGGTGCTAGGGGGCGTGGACGGTAACTTGCACTTTCCAGTACCGTCCATGAACAGGCTCAATCAAACCGAGCCTGCAACATTTTCAATTTTGCCGTGTTGGGCTTTCTTTAGGGATTCTTTATTTATCTATTTTATGATCACATCCGTGTTATTTGTGCCGTGTGGCGGCTGTAAAAAGTCTCCCCGTACATTTAATCAATGATGTTATATTTTCGATCCTTGAAGATCGTTCAGCACGACATTATTGTTGTGCTTGTAGTATTTTTAGTTTCAACTTTTCGGCATTTTCTAGTTGGGTGGTTCCAATATTCCTACTTGAATAATGTTGAATCACCCTTAGGATATGTTGCCTGCTTTTTAAATTTGTCTTTTGACGTCTTATCTGTGATACGCAGGCTTCATAACCTCTGATCCCCTTTCAAAATTCCATTTTATTTAGTTCCGCCCATTGTTTTCTCGTTTAGGGCACACGCTTTTTATTACTTGGGGACCATACGCCGCTTTTCATGGAATGGCACGGAAGTGTCACATTGAAGGTTCCATGATAACCGCCGTATGAACACATCTGCGGATGTTTCTAAATTCAAAATTTTACTATTTCATGTTTAAATGTTGAATTCTGCTTAAGCCGGTGCTAGGGGGCGTGGACGGTAACTTGCACTTTCCAGTACCGTCCATGAACAGGCTCAATCAAACCGAGCCTGCAACATTTTCAATTTTGCCGTGTTGGGCTTTCTTTAGGGATTCTTTATTTATCTATTTTAGAGAAGTCCAGTATCATGATATCTATCTGAGATTTATTGTCATGGTGTTGTAGTAAATCATGAACTGTGGTGAGGAGCTGGGTTTCACATGAGTAGCCTGATCTGAAGCCGTGGTTTAGTGAGGTGAGGATGTTGTTTTGTTCAAGGTGGTCAAGGATGTGCTTGCAGATTATATGTTCTAGTAGTTTACAGGAGACTGATGTGAGTGAAACAGGACGATAGTTTTCGGCAAGGTGTGAGTCGCCCTTCTTGAAGACAGGGGATATGTTTGCGCTTCGCCAATCTGAGGGTAGTTTACCACTGTCAATTGATGTTTGGAAAATATGTCGTAAAGTTGGTGCAAGGGTCTTGGCACAGGTTTTAAGGACAATGTTTGGAATTCCATCTGGACCTATGGCTTTGCTGGTTTCTATATTGTTAAGTAGTTTCTCTATGCCTTTATTTTCAGTGGAGGTATTGGTGCTTTAGCTCTTAATCTTGTCGATGGTTTATTGTTGTTTCCTTTGGTAAAGACGGATCTGAATTGTTCTATAAGTATTTCTGCTTTTTCTTTGCTGCTATTGAATAGTTGTCCTTTTTTCTTTAGTGGTTGTACGCCAATATTGTCTTGTCTTCTTGATTTAATTAGCCGCCAGAAAGGTTTACTGTTTTTTTCTTCTAATCCTTTGATGATAGTACTGTTTATGTGTCCGATTTCAGCCTTCTTGAATTCTTTTTTACATTCACGTTGAAAGGTTTTAAAATGAGTCCAGTTTCCAGTCTTCTTAGCATTATTGTATAAGCGGGATTTTCTTTTGACCATACGTTTAAGTTTATGATTGAACCATAAATATACTACTAAATATTTTTCTTCTTTCTTTACGTACATAACAAATATGTCGAAGTACTGCCAACCCTTCTCGCGAGTTTTATTGGCAGGAATAGTGCGCATCGGATGTGTTAGTGAAAGGTGTGAGAGGAAGAAAAAAACCTGAAAATGAACTTTATCAGCACAGTGAGAGACACTGAAAACTTCAAGTTATTGTTCAAATGTTTTTATTAGTAAGGGTGACAAGTAAAAACACAACAGGTCAACTAATACTGTATCTTAATCACTGCCTGTTTGTATTAGTTTAGATCAGGCAGGATGACAATGTTCCTTTGGAGTTGGTTCCAAAGTGTGATACAGTGGCAGGGGTGGGGGACGAGAGCTTATGTTAATCTCATGTAACCTGTATTTTCCGTAGAATAAGCTTTAAGACAAGGTAGATTAGATTTTAACAGCTACATGTACCAACCCAACAACTGATTTCTGATTATGACTGGGTTGTGCTCATTGTTGTAAAACTGTTTTTATTAAAAGTGATCTATGTAAAAGTAAAACGTAGAAATACAGTACTCAGTTAACAGATCTAAACAATGATAAATTTGCACTGCTAGTAAATTTTTCTGAGACTTGTGCTGATCTGATTGACCGTGTTTAAAAGTTACAAAAGTCTTATAGTCATTTGAAATGAATTACAATGATTGTTGGTTTGGTATTGGGAAATGTTCTATTTCAGGTTTCTGGTGGGGATAAGTTGGCTATAACACATTGTGTTACTAAGTCTCTGATATTGTAGAAGAGTATAAGGGAATTTCGTAACCTAAATTATTGTACCCAATTCCATTCTAGGATATTTAGCATGTAAGTAACCCTACTCCTGTACATGTAACTATATTCTGACAGGTTATACCATGCTACTGATCTTTGGATTTCTTGATACTCTCCGAGAATATTTTGCTAGGGATGCCAGGCACACAACTAGATGAGTATTCTCTAGTTGAGGACATACATGTACAGGTATAGGAGTGGTAGACTGCAGTTTTGACATATATGTTTATTCTAAAATTTTGTTGAAAGAACCAGATAGTGGGTGTCCCTTTTTAGGTAGTATGTGTTTTTACACCAGTTCAGATATGGGAGAGATGATGACACTTTTAAATAACATTTCAGCTGCAGACAAGCACCTGGATAGATCCACTGATCTCCCATATTTTACAGTTGCATGTGGCTGTAACAGTCATATGACAACTGTCATGGTTCACAGAGAGGTCTCAGCTTCTAATTTGCATTACTTATAGAAAAGTGGAAACCAGAGTAGACCATTGACCTTCCATTAGCCTGGCAAATAGCTTCTTCATATGTTAATTTTGGGATTTAAACCAACAGTGTTATCACAACATGTCAACCAGAGGCTCCAATCATTAGCATATAGCCTTGTCAGATAGCAGAATAGTCATTTAGATGCCATTGTAAGCAATTTAATGTCTGCTAGGACAGAATACACACAAGACGACATAGTAATTAAAAGTACACAGGAAAAGGACAATACTGTTGAAATCAGTCCAATTTTAATCTTCACATTATCTATTCCATTGTGTCCAATATACAGTATCAAAATTATAAAACTAAGCAAGAATACAGACAATTGAGTTTAAATAAGCTTTTATTTCATTTTATTAAATGAACAATGATAACTTTTCAATCAATTAAAGAAGAAGCACTATGTTAATTTCAATCCAATAACACTCTCAAATAAGATTTGTGATATCCATCTTTTTTGTTACTTTACCAGAGATTCTATTCATCACTGAAGTTATTTTAAATGTAATTTTGTATGAAAGTATATTTTCTGGCTCATGTAACTGAAGCCAATATGAGTCAGAACATGATGATGATGAATGAAATATAAACTGGCGATGAAATAAACCTTTTTATCATTTCAATGTATACTGCATTATATGTTTTCTTTTTAGTTAACTTCTAAATTATGTCTAACTCCAAAATCTTGTACACTACTGTTTCTTTTGACATTTGTATTAGCTTTTAAAAAGAGATAAATATAAATTGTATTATAAAGTTCAGAATGAGAACTCGCTTTGATGCAGCATATTATATAGAATGTTTCCCGAATCCTCTCAGTTGTAGGTCATGTATCTAGGTGTTGAACTAAATTTAGCATAAGCCTTGATAACTTTGTTAACTGCTTCTAAAAAGTCTTTTTCTGTCGCCATTTTCCTACGAGCCCTGATAGCAAACATTCCAGCTTCAGTACACACACTACGAATCTCAGCACCTGAAAATGACATAAAATTCATTTTTTGGATGTATTTTTACCACTATTTTGCACTTAAGTGTCAACCTTTGACCCTCTATAAATAAAGTTACATTCTTTTAAAGAGATCGCATTGCTTTTGTTTTCAATATGAACTTATCATTTACATAAAACTGTTAACTCTGTAAGTGATATCAAAGTACCAAAGTTCAGCATCAAACAATTTAGTCTAGTCCAGAACGAAGAAAGTGCCTGCAGGGCTAGTGATATTCTAGAGGCACATGCCCTATATCATTGCCTTAAGGTCACAAACTTTTCCATTTTAAGAGCAGAAATGTCAATACAAAAATTATTATTTAACCTAAGAAAATAACTTTGTTCAGTAGCTGTTACATCACCTTTGAACAGAAGTAAATTTCTTAATATACACCTATATTTTCAAGTCATAATTTTCTCCTAAAAAAATACCCAGTTATATACACAAATATGGCCTAACAATGGCAAATTACTCAAATACTTAACTCAATCAAGTGTGTTATACAGAAGTCTAGCTTTTTTACAATTAAGCAACAGTTAACCTTAACAGTTAACCTACTTAATCTGTGTAATGAATTTGTCCTGCTTTGAATTTGAAACAACATATTTAAGTTTGTTCAGATTGCATGTAAGCCTGGCCCTATACTGGTGGCGAAGGCTAATCACCTTTTGTTTCAGCAGGTGAAGGGTTAAGAAGGTAAATGTTTATTTCAAAGTTTTTCAAGAATCATACCTGTACTGTTAGGACACAATCTAGCAAGAAGCTCGTATCTGATGTCTTTTTCAACACTCATAGAGCGTGCATGGATCTTGAATATATGTGCTCTACCCTGTAAAAAATGATTGGTTCATGAATACATGATTCATTATCTAGACAAGAAATTACTTTACACAACTATGACAACAAATATGTCAGTTTGTAAACCAAACAAATCTTTAATAAAACAATAACTGGTTCCTATAAAACATTTGCTTCACATGAAAAGGTTCATTTTATAAAGAGGCAATCACAAACACCCCACACCACTTCCGTGACAAATTTTAAAAGGTTAACTTTTGTATGAAAAATATTTTAGTTGAATAGCTCAGATGTTCATTTGAGTCCAAATAAAAGGTTAATTACAATGGACCAAAAAGTAACAGAAATAAACAGTGTTTTAAACAGCCTTAGAATATATAAATTACTTCTAGATCAGGCAGACCAAACTCAATCTTTCTATCTAGACGACCAGGTCTCATGAGGGCGGGATCAAGAGTATCTGGTCTGTTTGTTGCCATGAGAACCTTGATGTTACCACGAGGATCAAACCCATCTAGCTGGTTGATAAGTTCTAACATGGTCCTCTGTACCTCATTATCACCACCAGCACCGTCATCAAACCGAGCACCTGTATCATAAATTGTTAAATAATTCCTGGCCAAAAAGTTTAAAAGTTCATTTATATTATGTCATCATATCGTAGAACTAGTATCGTTTGTTTGTTTCATTTTACGCCTTTTCCCAACAGAATTTTAGTCATATAGGCGGATAGTTTCCTAACCATCATTCCTGGAGAGTTACACCAGTACTAGACTACCTTCCTCCTAGCTAAACTACCAAAGCATCTCCCGGGGATCGAACCCATGCCAACGAGGTAACTGGATTAGAAGTCACTGACTCTAACCCCTCGACCACGGAGGCGGTAACTAGTATCGTAAACAAGAGCTGTCGGTAGGACAGCACGCTCGACTATTCTAAGTGCTTGATAGTAAAAGAGCCTTGATAATGTTAAATTTTTTAAGATCACAAAAGGTCTAATTTTTTTTTAATAAATTCATGTTATAGGCCTTAGAGAGTCTAATTATACAGTATTGGCTTGACTATTCGGAAGGTAATGTCACAAGGTTGTTTTATTGAGTATAATAATACTAATTACCTATGAATACATAAATTTGACAGAAAAGGTACAAAGGCTTCTAATTAAGATGTTTTATCAAGTAAATCACTGCTTTATTATTATGAATGCATAAAATTGTCCCAAAAAAAGGCACAAACCCTTCAGTAGTAATTGAGATAACAGCTTACAAGCAAAACTTTACCATGAAATTTCTAAGTTGAAAAAGGGGAGAAAAATCAGCCTAAATGCAAGATAGAATTATGGATCTTTGTCAGTGACCTACAATTATGACCCTAAATTCATATGTGAAGTTTTAAAATAAATATCTTTAATAGTTATTGAGATATGTAAAACTTGCATGTAAACATTAACCAAGAGACTAAGTAGAAAAGGGGATATGAATCAGCCTTAATGCAAGATAGAGTTTATGGAACTTGGTCAGTGACATACAATTATGACCCTCCAATTAATGACCCTAAGTGCATGTGTAAAGTTTCAAGTAAATATCTTTGAAGACCTTTAACCTTTAACCAAAATTTCTAAGTTTCAAAGGGGCAAATAATTCTTCAAATTTTGCAGGCAGAGTTATGCAATTTTGCAAATGATGTACATTGTTACTATAAAAAAGTTATTTTTAAATTTCAATTGAATATCTCAAGCAATAATTGAGATATTTGGCTTTACAAAAAAACTTTAACCAAATTTCTAAGTTAAAAAGGGGCATAATTCTGTCAATATTGTAGGCAGAGTTATCTAACTTGTCAATCTGATGTACCTTGTTACTTATAATAAGTATTGTAAGTTTCAATTGAATATCTCAAGTAATTATTGAGATATTTGACTTTACAAAAAACTTTAACCAAAATTTCTAAGTTAAAAAGGGGCATAATTCTGTCAATATTGTAGGCAGAGTTATCCAACTTGTCAATCTGATGTACCTTGTTACTATAAATAATTGTTGTAAGTTTCAATTGAATATCTCAAGTAATGATTGAGATATTTGACTTTACAAAAAACTTTAACCAACGCAGACGCCGACGCCGGGGCGACTACAATAGCTCTCATATTCTTCGAATAGTCGAGCTAAAAATGCAAAGTTTATAAAAGGAAGCTTTCAAATTAAGAAATTTAACCCTTGATAATAATGCTGCTTCTTAGATTTTATTTTCTTTGTGTGTTTAAATTTTCTTAATGTTTGTTATTTGGTGATTATATATTATTCAAAGATTATTTGTGTAATATTTATGTAAACTATATGTCTTGACCATATTTAGTATGTGTAAATGGTCAAAGTCATTTGAAATGCTGATTTACCAATAAATGAAATGAAATGTTGATCTAGATGATATTTCTTCAACTAAAATAGAACTAACATGCTCATTTTGATAAAACTTCAATTAATATCATTTGGAAAAGGTTTAAAACCTATTAATGAGAGCTTTGTTGAAATAATAACCTTCAAAAACAATAATAATATCTAATCTTAGCATATTTCACTGATTATCTTCTACTTCTTGTTTCTATATTGCATATTGTTAATAATACATGAAAGGCAAAACCTTTCAAGTCAATGCTGATTATTTTATGCCTTATTTTATGCCTTTTTATATTTTGTTGTGGATTTAAATTATTCAGTATTAAATTGACTCCACTGAGGTTTTTTGATGTGTTAGGACTCGAAATATTTGAACAAATTAATGGAGATCTGGCCCAATAACTTGTGTATCAATTTTCAGGTTAAATATGGCCATAAATAAAACTCCAAAAAACTTGACCTACCTCCAACAGCATCAATTTCATCAAAGAAAATAATACAAGCTTTCTTGTTCCTAGCCATCTCAAACAGTTCACGCACCATTCTTGCTCCCTAAAATATATGATATAATTTTTTCAGAACTCATACATCTTTACAGGTTATAAATTTGAATCCTGCCAGAGAAAAGTGCATTGGGGATATCCATCTTGTATGGACAAAGTTGGTGGTTATACTCATGGGTGAAGGGGAATGTGGAGTTTTCATCCACTTATGAATACTGTGATTTATAATGACCTATTCAATATCTATGTGACTTCAAAAGTAAGAAGATTAAGAATAAGTTCTGTATACAATTAAATTAAAATATAGAGTGTTACACTGATATTTTACACTGATCGTCAAAAGAATATTTCATTATAATAACTGACTTTCCTCTTAATCTGTAATTGAGCATAATGTTGATTTCCTTTAAAATTATATATAACTGACATTATAACAGACTGACAGTAACTCAATGTTTATAGTAAGTAATCAGTGCCCAACCAGGATACTTGATACAAATGTAAAGTTTTGTTTTAGTGTATATAATCTAGAGATTTATCCTAAGGACCAGTTTGTTCTAGTTCTTCGGACCTGCAAACATGTACACTCCAGTCCTTATGTATCTACATTTCATATCCTGAAGTCAATCTCATAATTACTTTCTAGAGTTTCTTCTAGAGCCATTTATTGAACACAGAAACCAAATGAAGACACAAAATGTACCAGCAACAACCTCCAGAAGACTCGTATATAAACCAACTTAAAAATTACATATGGCAGGCATAATAAAAAGTCTCGGGTAAATTGTTTTTTTTATTTTAAAATTCAAAATATGAATATTTGTATACCTCCCAACATAATTTTTGGGCCCAACCCCCGGATCCATAAATCTGATAAAAGGGGATTTGGTTTTTGTTTTTTACAGTCGGGCACACAACGTCTTGCCAGTACCCGGTGGTCCAAATAATAAAACCCCTTTAGGAGGCTCAATACCAAGATTCACAAATTTTTCAGGCTGTAAAAAAACAAAACAAGAAAAATATATATTAAATCAGTATCAGATCAGTGATGTTATGAGCATATAAAAAGAAAACACATATAAATTTATACTCTACAGAAATTTATTTATTCATATTATCTATTTACAAGAAAAGTTTTTTTTGTAAGTCAAATTCTTGCAAGGCAAATGAAAAGAAAGCAAGATAATACATGCCTTTTCCCAAATAAATTTTCATGAACTTATAGAAATAATGCTTAACATAATTGTTTGTTTCATTTTACGCCTTTTATCAACAGTATTTCAGTCATATAGGCGGGTATTTTCCTAACCATCGTTCCTGTAGAGTTACACAAGTACTAGACTAACCCATCTCCACCTAAACTACCAAAAATCTCCCGGGGGGTCAAACACACGCCAAAAGGGGTAAAATTGATTTAAAAAAAGTTTCGATCAACCCTTTAACCCCAAAAAGGCTTAAAACTCTTGCCCAAAATAGGTCGGGAAAGGCATTTTTTTGTAGGGGTAAATTTTAATTTTTTTTTAAAATTTTTTTTTTTACTCTCAGTAAACAAAAATTTTTTTATAAGGTGAACCCTCGATTGTAAAAATTAACCAATCACTTCTAAAAATATAACAAAAACAACAGAAAATATCTCCCAACTTACATGAAGCAATGGTGTTTCTACAACTTCTCTTAATTTTTCAATCTGTTCCTTACACCCACCAACATCACTGTAAGTTACATCTGGTTTCTCCTCTACCTGCATCATTGTTACTGATGGATCAATCTTTGGTGGCAACGGAATGTGAATCTGATACTTGTTTCTGTCAACTCTGTCAAGTAACAAGAAAATTTTAGATTTCAAAATCAAAAATGTTATGGAATAAATAGAAAAATAGAGGGAGATAGTGTAATTAGCAATGACCAATGGTGCAAAGATATGCTTAAAGGCAAATTATGCCTCAGAAATGCTTTAATTTTTATTTTTCAAAACAATTTTAATTTTGTTTTACTTTTACGGTATCCAAAAAGTTACTCATTGCCAGAATCCTCTTTTTCATCTGTTGCCTTTTGGCAATAAGTACAGTTAAAGTAAATTAGTATTTTGAATGAAAATGAAAATAATACTTTGTTAACTTAAATTTGGCTGCTTTTATGATAAATTATTTGACATTTTATCATTATTTTTTTCAGGTAACAAGCTCTAACATTTCTCTAAAACCAATTTTTAAACATTTTAAAATTCATGTTTGCCTTTTGTAAAGAACTAAAAATGTATTTTTGTTGAGGCATAATGTGCCTTTAACAAAGGAACATGTACTATTCAAACAAGAAGCCTAACATTTCTTTTTTGCACCTGAACATTAATCAACTCAATTTTTCTGTTCTGTATATTTAATTTCATCTCTTAATAATCCAATCTTGAAAACATTAAGAACATTTCTTCTGAGTGTGTGATGTTGTCCAAAAAGTTGATCAATTCTTAAAATATGCTTAAATTAAGAATTCTCCAGCTTGTGTACACTGAATATTAGAAGGGTTTCAGCATTTTTATCAGGGCAAATAATAGTTCCAAATTCAATGTCTATGATATAACTCAGCAAAACGTTAAAAACAGAATTCTTCAACAACTTACCCCACTCTCATTCCTTCTTCTATGTCAGTTGGAGCCACTTGATCCCCCAAGTCCACAACAAATTTAGCAAACTGTTTCACATTGATAATGTATTTTGGGTCATCAGAATCGGCATTTATGATTTTTGTACATCTTGCTACCTGTAGTGGTTGCTCACCTGCAGAAATGGGAACAAATTACAGCAATTTAGTTACTACGTAATAAAGTTACTTGTAACAAGTACATGACTCAAAGCCAAATGTAAAATGTAACATACATGTATAATCGAATGCCTGATTAACAAACCATGGTTCTATATACTGTACATGCATGAACATACTAGATTTATTGGGATCAGAATGTTAACATCAGCATAAACCCGTAACCTGCTCAAAACAGAAAGTTACTGACCTTTGCCACCAGTATAAAGCCAGGCCAGCTTGCACATCCCTGGGGCTCTATACTGTTGACTTCTTTATTTAAAACTTTCATCTAAATATCCCAAAAATTGATAATTCCAAAAATAGAAGACTGACAAGCCTATTTAAGAAATTCAGCAAACTACAGGATCAGAATTTTACAAAACAAACTTACTCTGTAAGGTCTGCTTGTCGGCAGCTAAATCCCATAATGCAGGTGGTCCCAAACCTGTGTCTGACTCTTTGATACCTTAAATGACAAATAGAATACTGGATATACTATGAACTTAAAAAATAAAACCCAGAATATTAATACAGTGTTTTCTTAAGAAATTTTGTGATTTTTCAATTCTGATATATTTCAATTCTGATATATCTCAATTCCGATATATTTCAATTCTGATATATCTCAATTCTGATATATCTCAATTCTGATATATTTCAATTCTGATATATCTCAATTCTGATATATCTCAATTCTGATATATTTCAATTCTGATATATTTCAATTCTGATATATCTCAATTCTGATATATTTCAATTCTGATATACATGTACACTGTATAAGGTTGAATACCTCATATGACTTTGCCTATTTTATGGACAAAATTTTATGTATTATTTGCCAATCAGTAATATCAACCAAAGAAATTACCTTTTAACCTATGTTTGGGTATTAAAAATAGACTGACATTTTAATATTAAACTTGCATCTCAAAAATAGGGAAATTACATTTCTTTGTCAAATAAACACCGGTATGTTGAAAAAAAAACTCACTTCAAGAACTTACAAAATTACTGTTATATCAAGTTATTAAAATCCAACTATTTCTCCTCTTATCATATCAGGTTACTATAATACGAAATTAAACTTGATAACAGGAAGTGCCGCAATGCAACAAAAACCAGGTTTTCAACCACCAAGAATTGATATGACAGGATTTAGGAATGAAATATGACAGTGAAGACAACATGATGTTGTTATTTGTACCAACACAGACAACTGGGTTCAGAAGTTCAAAAATATAACTATACTGGATACCAGAGTATCAATTCTCATCGAAATTGATGAGAATTTCGTCAAATAAAATTAAATTTTCATTTTTTTAGAGATTTCTATCAATTCCACAGCTACAAGCTATCTTATTCAAATCTATATAAAATATTCAAATACTTGTTATCATAAAATTTACCAATTTAATGTAAGAACATACATTTATATTTATGTAAATGATTAATCTATAAACTGTATGCTTTCAATAAAAAAACAAAAAAACAACAACAATTTATTACCTGCAAGTTCATTGACTTTCTTGAGACAGTTTTGAATGTCCTCCTCCACCTGTTTGATGGATTTACTGTACTGTCCTACACCCTGTATAATAGACAAAATAATTAGCATTGTTATACTGTCCTCTCCCATGTATCTCGTAACCACAGAAACATTGTCAATCAGAAAATGAAGTAAACATCCTATCTTCTTTTTGTCATTACATTTTCACAATCTTAGAACAGTTTTACTTGAATTAATAAGAAAATTAAAACAAGTGTAAAAAGTAAAGTCAAATCCCAGCATATAGTTTAAAATAGTAATTTTTATATAAAGAACTCAATTCTGGTAGTCAGGGTGATGCAATTCACATGCATATAACTCTTTCTTATCTGTGTGGAGATAAACAATACAAAACAAGCAATTATCATAGTATTGCAAGCAATCCATAAGTCCCCTACCGATAAGAGCCCAAGCAACATTCTGAAGGGCCATTGGCCATTCACTTAGGTTCCTATTTTAAGTAAATTTGTTGAAAAAGTTCTTTAAAAGTGATCACAGGAAACAGTTTTTATGTACAGACAGACAGACTGAAGGACACTCTAAAGTTATTTTTTAAACATCCCTGTTATCAAAATATAACATTTTTAAAATCCTATCATGATTGAAGAAGTTGGAGTAAAAATTACCAATTTCTCAAGTTCAAAAGGGGCATAATTCTGGAAATAGTCTTGCTAGAGTATTGAACACTCACAAATGTTGAGTGATAATAAGAAACATTTATATGAAGTTTGAAGTAGATACATTCAGAAAAAGAAGTTATTAAAACAAGAGCTGTCGGTAGGACAGCAACGCTCGACTATTCTTAGTGCTTGATAGTAAAAGAGCCTTGATAATGTAAAATTTTCAGAGTTAATAACAAAAGGACAAAATTTTTCTTTAAATCCATGTTAAAGTTATAGGCCTTGGACAGAGTCCTATTATGTTCTCAAAGTATAAAATATCAACTTGTTTCAATAGAATATGAAAATATCTGAGGTGGAATGCAAACCTAAAAGTAAATTCTTAGTTGAAAAAGGGGTATAATTCTGTCAAAATGCCTGACACAGTTACCTCCTCCTGTCTACAGGTTGGGGTTATAATGGTGAACAAGTGTTCAAAGTTTCAAAGCCATATGTCAATGGACTTTGAAAATATTTGAGGTATTACAAAAACTTAAAACATAAATTCTAAGTCGAAAAAGGTGCATAATTCTGTCAAAATGCTGGATACAGTTACCTCCTCCTGTCTAAAGGTTGGGGTCATGATGGGGAACATGTGTGCAAAGTTTCAAAGCCATATGTCAATTGACTTTGAAAATATTTGAGATATTACAAAAACTTTAACATAAATTCTAAGTCAAAAAGGGGCATAATTCTGTCAATATTGTAGGCAGAGTTATCCAACTTGTCAATCTGATGTACCTTGTTACTATAAATAAGTATTGTAAGTTTCAATTGAATATCTCAAGCAATAATTGAGATAATTGACTTTACAAAAAACTTTAACCAAAATTTCTAAGTTAAAAAGGGGCATAATTCTGTCAATAATGTAGGTAGAGTTATCGAACTTGTCAATCTGATGTACCTAGTTACTATAAATAAGTATTGTAAGTTTCAATTGAATATCTCAAGCAATAATTGAGATATTTGACTTTACAAAAAACTTTAACCAACGCAGACGCTGACGCCAACGCCGGGGCGACTACAATAGCTCTCATATTCTTCGAATAGTCGAGCTAAAAACATGTTTTTTTCATGAAAATTTTAAGTTCAAGGGAGGTTATTCTAATAAATTTTGTGCTAGAGTTGTAAACCTTGTCACATATGATGTGGTTGATGACAAGCAATTTATATTTAAAGTTTGAAGAAAATACCTTAAGAAATAAAGAACTTATAGTGAAAAAACTTAAAAACTAGAATCAGAAATCTTGAAATTCAGTCTATTTGCCATAGCAACCAGAATTTTCAACATAGGAAGATAAGAAAAGGATGTGCATAATTTCCATACTGCCATCTACCCATATGACAAATTTCAAAAAAATATTTTCAGTACTTTTTGTGTTATCACTGGATCCAGGTTATGTGTAAAATTTGCCATATTTTCAGTCTATTTGTTGCCATAGCAACCAGAATTTTCAACATAGGAAGAAAAGAAAAAGACGTGCATAATCTCCATACTGCCATTATCCATATATCAAGTTTCATAAAAATATTTTCAGTACTTTTTGCGTTATCACGGGATCCAGGTTATGTGTAAAATTTGCCATATTTTCAGTCTATTTGTTGCCATAGCAACCAGAATTTTCAACATAGGAAGAAAAGAAAAAGACGTGCATAATCTCCATACTGCCATCTATCCATATACCAAGTTTCATTAAAATATTTCAGACTTCCGGAAAGTTGAAAAAAACTGTCAGACATTCGGTCTGACAAACCATGAAAATCTGACGGACCGAAAAGAAATCTGTCGGACCAAATAAAATTGATCAAAATCAAAGATTAACTTGTGTTTGTATTTCTAAGACACTTTTTGTTTTTAATTTTTTCGCTGTAAAATCGGCACATTCCTTACAACGCATTTTCATCTCCTCCCTATCATACACCAACGATTCACTGTCTTGCTTCTATTTTTCATTAAATTTTGTCTCATGTCTATTCTTTTTATCCTTTTACTGCTGTTCTGCGCGTTCCTCTGACGTAGATTTTTGATTTTTCCCAGGTTTGGCACCTTTAGCGACGTCATTTTGTATACATGCTGCTTGGATAAAAGCCGGACAGTCGGACCGATCCGTAATAAAAACTGGTCAGACCTGATCAAAATTTATCGGACATGTCCGTCGGACCGACATATTTCGGGAAGTCTGATATTTTAAGTACTTTTTGCGTTATCGCGGGATCCAGTTTTGTGGACAGACGGACGGACTGACGGACGGACAGACAGACGGACAGACTGACGGAGGGTAAACCTAAAGTCCCCTCCGGTAAACGGGTAGGGGACTAAAAAGGTCCAGGTAGTGTTTTCCTCTTTAATTTTTTAGATGTTTCATTATTCTATATGTAATAAAGTATTGTAGTAAGTAAGCATGTTTCTTACGGATAATCATCATTTTACTTGTAAAAAAATAAAATTGTTCAAAAATGAAAAAAATACCAATATTTACTCAGAAAACATTTTATGCATTGTTCACTAAATAGAATAAACAGATAAATTGTCTATTCAATGATAAAGAGGACTGATATAATGATATTGGCATAATATAATTATGTTGGGTTATATTTTGTGTACTGGAACTGGCCTGCTTCGTATAACAGAATGGATAACAGTATTTTGATGCTGCTTCTAGCGCCTATCTGTAAAAACAGGTTTAACTGCATGGCTAAAAATTGGAAAATCCGATAAGGAAAGCGAAATATTTACTGTGGTCATCAAATCTACATGGAAGAATAAGGTATATCTGAACTTCAGTGAGATTGCACCTTGTCATGACTACATGGAAGAGTTAGCTGGCCTAACTTTACACTGATGTTATAGGCCAACTACTATTGCTGATAGTAAAAGGTTAAAATGCTGATTACTTACATAAGTTTTCAGTAAAGCAATATCTCCCTCATCAAGAGCTGAAATAAATAAAACAGTAATACTGTATCACATGAATTTATAATTAAGTCTCTGGAAGAAAGTTAAGATAGTGGTTAGAACAAGGGCTGTCATTGATATGATATATTTCAAGCTTAATATCAACTATATTGATATAGCAATTGCATAGCTCTCATCAGACAAAAATGATATGTGTAAAATATGGCAGAAATGGGTTTTAATGTGTACCAGTGTTCCAAATTATGAATCAAATGTTGAATATAAATGACATTAACAATATTAGATAATTCAATGAATGACAGCCCTAGTTAGAACCAATGCTGACTGGACTGAGATAAACAGATACTAAAGTACAGAGTTATTGCCATATCATTGTGGTGGTTATATACAATATAGACCCAATCAAGCAATCTTCAGATAGCTGTTTTCATACAACACATATGTAAACTATGCATACACAACATGTATTTAGTTATTAACGTGAATTATGTTGGAAAAAATTCTAAAAATAGCAACAATTTCTAAAAATAGCAACAATGACGCAATTTCTAAAAATAGAAAAAAATGACGCAATTTCTCAAAATAGAAAAAAAATGACGCAATTTCTAAACATAGAAAAAATGACGCAATTTCTAAAAATAGAAAAAAATGACGCAATTTCTAAAAATAGAAACAATGATGCAATTTCTAAAAATAGAAAAAAAATTATGGAATTTTCTAAAAATAGAAAAAATGACGCAATATAATATATGTACACACACACACACATTTATATATATATATATATATATATATATATATATATATATAATATATATATATATAATACATATACTATACATGATATATATATATATATTATATATACACACACACAATAAATGCACAAATCTGAGAAAATTCAGTAATATAACCTTCAAGGTCAAGGTCATTAAAGAGCCCAACCAAATTTGGGTTTGATAAACAACAAGGTCTGGTCCTTAAGAATGTTCTGTTATAATATGAAGTAGGGCTGGGGCGAGTATCCGAGTACTCGAATAATCTCGAATCAAAGTGAAAAATCGAGTTTGAATATTCGTAAGCCCAGAGATCGTTGATCGCGATCTAATTTGTTTATATACATTCACTGTTTCTCACATTCTTTAAATCGAAAATAATACGATATGAGTATAAATTATATGAAGTTAACCTAAATACAATTTGCCGGTTAAAGACCATGTACCATGATGCTGAGCTAGGAAGTAATTGGTTTCAAAAAGACAAAACAAAAATACTCATCCAAAGAATAAAAACATAAACCTAGTTTATATTTTATATGTTTAATGTTTAGTATTGTAGTTGTTTTTAAATATACATGTTTTTATATCTAATGTACATGTTTTATGGGTGTCTTGATAACAAAATATTTGTGGTTCGATTTGTGAATCGTAAGTGCGGAATCGAGGTTTGGATCGGATCGTACGTCACTTATCCGACGATCCACACCCCTAATATGAAGTTTATCCCTTCAAAAATAGCAAAGTTACAGTTAGTTACCGCCAAAACAATGAAAATTTCAATAATTTGACCTTCAAAGACAATGTCATTAATGAGTGAAGGTCAAGGTCTTTCGGTATATTTTTAACAGTTATCTTTGAAGATTATTATGTTCAAGTTTCAAGACAATCCATTCAAAAATAACAAAGTTACAGCCAATTATAGCCAAAAAAATGAAAATTTCAATCATTTGACCTTCAAAGTCAAGGTCATTTATGAGTGAAGGTCAAGGTCTGACTGGTTATTTTTAAGGGATATCCTTGAAGATTATTATGTTTAAGTTTGAAGACAATCCATTCAAAAATAACAAAGTTACAGCCAATAACAGCATGAACAAGCAAAAATTGGACTTTTAACCTTGAAGGTCAAGGTCATTTATGGATGAAGGTCAAGGTTAGTGTGGTCTACTGAAAGGTCTTGTCCCAAGGGTTGTTGTGGCCAAGTATGAAGACAATACACCAAGAAATAAAAAAGTTATGATCCAGGTACAAGTTTTCGGACGGCAACGGCAACGCCGACCTGACTATAACAATACCTCTACTTTTTTTTCAAAAAAAAAAAGTCGAGCTAAAAATTATAGCAGCATCTGCTTTTGCAATAATATTCCGAGTATTTTTTTGAAAGCTACCACGAAGAGGAATTGGAATAAGTATTGTTTTACTTGTTTTCCAATCCAGTCTGAATTACATTATTGTGCAATGTTTGTAAATGCCATTTTATGAACAATTTATTGAATAAATAAAGTTCTAACTAAAGCTATGACGGTCATTTTAAAACAAATATGGTATATAATACATGTACGTCATAAAAACATTTATAAATAAATACACAGTACTGTACATAGTGCATTTTGCTACACATGAAAGTAGAAACCTAACTTTATTGCATATACTTATAAGTTCAGTCTAACCAGTATTCAAATATACACAGTTTCAACATTTCAAACAAGAGCTGTCGGTAGGACAGCAACGCTCGACTATTCTTAGTGCTTGATAGTAAGAAAGCCTTGATAATGTAAAATTTCCTAAGTTAACAAAAGGGCAAATTTTTTTCTTTAAATCCATGTTACAGTTATAGGCATTGGAGAGTCCTATTATGCTCTCAAAAAGTATAAAATTTTATCTTGTTTCAAAGCCATATGTCAATGGACTTTTTTTTTAGGTATTACAAAAACTTTAATGAAAATTCTAAGTCAAAAAAGGGGCATAATTCTGATAGAGTCACCTTCTCCTGTCTACAGGTTGGGGTCATGATGGTGAACAAATGTGCAAAGTTCCAAAGCCATATGTCAATGGACTTTGAAAATATTTGAGGTATTACAAAAACTTTAACATAAATTCTAAGTAAAAAAGGGGCATAATTCTGTCAAAATGCTTGATACAGTTACCGCCACCTGTCTACAGTTTGGGGTCATGATTGTGAACAAGTGTGCAAAGTTTCAAAGCCATATGTCAATGGACTTTGAAAATATTTGAGGTATTACAAAAACTTTAACGTAAATTCTAAGTCAAAAAGGGGCATAATTCTGTCAAAAGGCTTGATACTGTTACCTCCACCTGTCTACATTTTGGGGTCATAATGGTGAACAAGTGTGCAAAGTTTCAAAGCCATATGTCAATGGACTTTGAAAATATTTGAGGTATTACAAAAACTTTAACACAAGTGGTTACCAAACGCTCGGGTGACTACAATAGCTCTACTTATTCTTATCGAATAGTCGAGCTAAAAACTAACATCACCAAAGAAGTCAATTAGATATAATATACATATATACAAACAATATACATTTATAAAGACTCTCTACATTGAATCTCTTAGTCTATCAAGCAGACTTGAATGCATTGGTGCTTCAGTAACATAGACACATGAACATGAGCAATAAATCAGACACACATTGACATTTGCACATTTTTTAAAGTTTACTTCCTTCTCTTTTTCATTTGGCAGAATTTTACAACTGCAGGCACAGGGTTGAATGCCTCAACCTCAGGGCCCTCTTCAATGACTCTCATTAACTTTGTAACTGTGTTGTGGTTGAGACAACTACGTCCCTTTGTCTTTATTTTGTTATGGACACTGAATCCACGTTCACAGGCAACAGATGTTACAGGGGATACAAGGACAATACTAGCCAGCTTAACAAAGTCAGGAAAAACATCACTATAATTACACAAAATGTAAGAACAAGCATCTGCAAGTGACATAGTCAAGGATTTCAAAATGACTTTCACCTGAAAGTAATCTGAAACAGCTCTATCATTGTCGATAAATCCAGACTCACCACCATACAAGTCACAAAGTTTTTTCAATTCTGTTTGGCCATGGCTTTCCAAGTCAGTTACATTTTTAGGAATTTTACTAGGACACAACACTGTGTTAAGAAGCTGTAGACTTTTCATTGATTCTTCATCAAACCTACTCTCTATGTTCTCTGTTATTTTGTTTAGATACAGAGATGTTGTATTTTGAAACTGCATCCTCAACTGTTCTCTGTCAGTCAATTTCACATTGCAGTACATACCATTGTCACTGATACCATTGTATGTCTTCTCTAATTCTGGTCCATTTGAATTTTTTAATTGCTGTTGACTCTACCATGAAATTTACAGTCTCTACATCAACACTGTCTGACAGTCTCTCTGAAAGATCTTAGACAATTTGCACACTACAGACAAAACATCTTTCAAGAAGGCTGACACAAGGACAAATGTCACATTTCTCACCTTAGCTAACAGACCCTTGGTGTCAGCATTACCCTTGACGGCTTCATGTTCCAGAGTATTGTAAACAGAAGAAAAGTCTATGATAGCAAGAACTGCACCTTCAAATGAGAGCCATTGGAAACTGGCTGGTTCTTTCAATGTGAGATACAACATATCTTCATCTTCTAATATCTGTGACATAGCATGAAGCTCATTGTATCTCACTGCTGAATTATTGAAGATTTGTAAATAAGTTTCAGTATGCATGCACAAGTCCGTCAAACAATCAATTATTGAGAATCATCACATATGTCTTATGACTTCAAACGGTCAATATAATCAACACAGCAATTTCCTCTGATTGACTATGCTGTGTTTGTCGCATGCCCAAAGATCATAAACACGCGACCTCTACTTCAATCAATTAGATTATTGGAAAAACTTGCGTCCTGATTGGCTGTGCATGCATTGTATTTGACACTGGTAAAGCCCCACCTAAAAACTTACACATTAGCTGCGGTATATTGCATATTAGAAGGACGCAATGACACGCTGATTTGGAATTATATGCATATCTTTAAGCGTTCTTTTGCAAAAATTATGCGTAACAATACCCTCAAATAAGTGTTTCCGAGAGCCCTACATGCAAAGCTCATGTGTCTCATTGTTTACATTGTCACTATTTGGGCTTCTGTAAATTCCACCAATCAACATTTTCTCTTTTTCATTTAGTCATTTTTCGCACCAAGAAGATTCTTTCATAGGTATCTCATTTAAGTTTTCAAACTTTTCAGCCGACATAAAATCTTTCATCATAATCGACAAATCGTCATGACGTCTTGTTGCAACAGTATGTTTTAATTAATTTGAATAGAAAAAATCAATCTTTCAATCTGTTATCTAAGTGTGAGATTAACTTTTGGCCAGATATACTAGGGCAATATCAAGTATGCCTTGTTCTCATATTTTCGGGGGTTCTCATATTTTCGTGGCGTCATTTCCGGTCGTGAATGACAGCTTGTGCATTTGTTTCGACTCTCCAAAAAGCAGTCAAATTTTCGCCGACACTTATTTCTATCAATTACTACTGTTAAATAAATGTTGAATGTCAAAAGATTTTCATGTTCTCTGTCAATGTCATCAGGGCTTGAATTTAACTTTTTTGGCCACTAGCAATTTTTTGCTAGTGGACAAATTTTTAACTAGCAAAAACTGAATTCAACTAGCACTTTTTACAACAATGATTTTTTAATTCCAAAATTTTTTAAAATTTTAATTTTTTTGGATGAGTTCGAACCACAGGGACCCAGCGCAGTGTTGGGATAGTGTAAAAAAGTAATTTTAGAAAAAAAAAATATACTGTATATATAATATATAGACAAGGGGTTGAACTCGCCAAATCGGCCGAATGTCACTAGTCCAGTATAAGTCAAAATTGCAAAGTCATTTTTACGTAAATCATATAAAGCTATATATCAAATTGCAGCTAAATGACATCACTAGACGTTGACAATAACATAAATGTCCCCACTTATACCGTTTTTGAACAACAAACCGATATTTCGGATAGAATATCGTATTTTTGCTAGGTCGGACACGATCGCGTAACCTGTCCCTACGCGATTTTCTACGTGTAAAAACACAATTTTAAACCATGTCATTGTACCAACCCGCAATAAATCGATAAAACAAATTCAAAGAAACAACTTACTGCTGGAAATTGTTCCAAAACCAATCAAGTATAGCAAAAATTCAGTTCTTTTTTATTACTCTTCCGTTAATTTTTTTTTGAAGCCATGATACATAATCGGCTCCGGTTGTAAGACGCCGTTTGATTAGACGATACTGTGACCCAGGTCAGCTTCGTATTTTAATCAACCAATGAAATAATCCGTTTCAAATCGTTCACGTGATAGCCAATGGATGCTGATTTCAACTTTCATTTTCACATTCAGAAATTTGTTGTTTACAGATGTAATAAAACATTTTAAAAATCCATTTCCGGCGGTAAGTTGTTTCTTTGAATTTGTTTTATCGATTTATTGCGGGTTGGTACAATGACATGGTTTGAAATTGTGTTTTTACACGTAGAAAATCGTGTAGGGACAGGTTACACGGTCGTGTCCGACCTAGCAAAAATACGATATTCTATCCGAAATATCGGTTTGTTGTTCAAAAACGGTATAAGTGGGGACATTAATGTTATTGTCAACGTCTAGTGATGTCATTTAGCTGCAATTTGATATATAGCTTTATATGATTTACGTAAAAATGACTTTGCAATTTTGACTTATACTGGACTAGTGGCATTCGGCCGATTTGGCGAGTTCAACCCCTTGTCTATATATTATATATACAGTATATATTTTTTTCTAGAATTACTTTTTTACACTATCCCAACACTGTGCTGGGTCCCTGTGGTTCGAACTGCCCGGGGTACGAATCAGCAACGTTACTTTCTACTCAAAAACTTGATTTAGGGGACAGGGATTCTTATCAAATGTCAATCTACATGTAAAAAAATAAAAATGCAATATTGTCGCCATACCGACGATGTCTGGTCTGGATTATGGGCACAACAATCGGCGCAAACTATTTTGGCAACATTTCCATCGTCATCTAGTTCGTACGTAAGACTGACGTGCAGTTCTTTCTCCCAATTTTTAACCATTTTAACTGAAGGTCTGATTGACTTTCTTTTGATAGACTGTGAATCATCTTCTGTACTCAAGTATTGTTATCGGAAGACACATTTGGCCAAAATAAAAAATATGTCTGGTTCAGGGAACCCGACCGACCCCATTTTTTTAACGCCGACCCTAAACTTTTTTTTGATTTTGGGTACGAAAATTTTTGGGTACGAAAATTACAAATGTGAAAATTTTGTTTTACGATGCCTGTTGAAATAGCCGGTGAGTAACAATCTTAAAATAATCAAAACATATTTAATCTTATATGATCAAAATCAACAACAAGTAGAATTGTGAATGTTTCTGCAGGAAACAGACAAATTTTCAATTGTCTCATATTTTCGCGATGCCGCTTTTTATAATTAAAAAAAAATGTAACCAAAAGGAAGATATGTTTTGTTAAAATGTGTGTAATAACACTTAAAATATACTTTAGGAATTTAATTTAAAAGATATTGTTTACATTAGTTGAGATGGAGCCATTACCAGTATGTGTTTGTACCATACAATGAACATTTTCCTTTTTAAGGGAGGGGGGTGTAAGAAAACAGCATAATGGTCTGATGATGTATGTTTTTGAAATTATATTTCAAATCTTTTCAATCACTTTTATGGTACAGTGTTTTCCATTTGGGGCATATTACCATTTTCCTGAATAAGCTTTTTCTCTGTTCAAACTCTGACTCCCCAACCCCTTTATAGTAACTCTGCTATACATCATATTTGCCAACTGCATATAAGTGCAGCAAAGATGGCTTTACATATTCGATGTGATCTGGAACTCCTACTTTTTTGAGCTTGGGAGTACCAAGACTCCTTCTTTGTGTGAACCCTGCAACTGTTGGCACCAGTTGCACATCATATATCTATAGACTTGCGCCCCCTGAAGACCATTTGAATATGTTTAATATTAAAATTATATATAGCTGTGTTATTTTGGTCCCCGGAATAGTGCATATCAGATGCTCTAAGCTTATAATACAGCATTATTATTAACTTGTTACAGAGGTGACCCTTGATCTTTTAATTGTCAGACCTGTCAGATGCAGGTTAGCATAGTACAGCGGGTGATTCAAAGGGAAAGGGTACATAATAAGCAGAATAGAAAGCAAATTAGTATGAGAATACAGGTGCTACATGGTTAAATGACTACATACAAGAAATAAACAACACAATATCACATGCTGATAGTTTATTACAAAATGGTGTTTGCATTGATTGGTTACAATCTTTGTTTAAGTAGGTTAAGAAAGCAACACATCTATATACTGATAAGACATTATCCTAAGCAAAAAAAAAAAAAAAAAAAATCCCTACCCTCCTAATTTTTTGGACCAATGTTTCCTGAACCAGACATATTTTATTATTTGGCCTTTGCTTCATTAAGTGGGAAGAAGTTCGTATTTTTCTTTTAGACATTTTATTCCGATCACGCTTGATTTACACGGACAAAATGACATTTGGACTGGTTTAAATTTGTGTACTTTTTTAAGCGAGGTTAAGGTATAGAAAATGTAAACCAGACAGCAAGTGCGTGCATAGTTTATAACTCGGCTTCCTGCGAATATTACGCCCCATTTATATTTCGGATTTTCCTGACAAGCGTATTCCATTTTTTCTTCAACTCGCAAAAAATTGCGAGTAGTCATAAATCTAACTCGCAAAATCATTTTTCAACTAGCATTTTGCGAGTTTGCGAGTGTTAAATTCGAGCCCTGGTCATTTCAATTATAACAAGCAATTATCATAGTATTGCAAGCAATACATAAGTCCCCTACCGGTAAGAGCCCAAGCAACATTCTGAAGGGCCATTGGCCATTCACTTAGGTTCCTATGTTAAGTGTTGAAAAAGTTCTTTAAAAGTGATCACACGAAACAGTTTTTATGTACAGACAGATGGACTGAAGGACACTCTAAAGTTATTTTTTAAACATCCCTGTTATCAAAATATAACATTTTTAAAATCCTATCATGATTGAAGAAGTTGGAGTAAAAATTACCAATTTCTCAAAAAAAAGTCTAAGTTCAAAAGGGGCATAATTCTGGAAATAGTCTTGCTAGAGTATTGAACACTCACAAATGTTGAGTGATAATAAGAAACATTTATATGAAGTTTGAAGTAGATACATTCAGAAAAAGGAAGTTATTAAAAAAAACAATGTTTTTTTTCATGAAAATTTTAAGTTCAAGGGAGGTAATTCTGATAAATTTTGTGCTAGAGTTGTAAACCTTGTCACATATGATGTGGTTGATGACAAGCAATTTATCCTTAAAGTTTGAAGAAAATACCTTAAGAAATAAATAACTTATAGTGAAAAAACTTAAAAACTTGAATCAGAAATCTTGAAATTCAGTCTATTTGTTGCCATAGCAACCAGAATTTTCAACATAGGAAGATAAGAAAAGAATGTGCATAATTTCTATACTGCCATCTACCCATATGTCAAGTTTCATAAACATATTTTCAGTACTTTTTGTGTTATCACTGGATCCAGGTTATGTGTAAAATCTGCCATATTTTCAGTCTATTTGTTGCCATAGCAACCAGAATTTTCAACATAGGAAGGGAAGAAAAAGACGTGCATAATCTCCATACTGCAATCTATCCATATATCAAGTTTCATAAAAATATTTTCAGTACTTTTTGCGTTATCGCGGGATCCAGGTTATGTGTAAAATTTGCCATATTTTCAGTCTATTTGTTGCCATAGCAACCAGAATTTTTAACATAGGAAGAAAAGAAAAAGACGTGCATAATCTCCATACTGCCATCTATCCATATATCAAGTTTCATTAAAATATTTTGAGTACTTTTTGCGTTATCGCGGGATCCAGTTTTGTGGACGGACGGACTGACAGACAGACAGACGGACGGACTGACGGACAGACAGACGGACGGAGGGTAAACCTAAAGTCCCCTCCGGTAAACCGGTAGGGGACTAATTATTTCTTTTCTCATCTTTATACATTATTTTCAACTACACAGCAACAAAAAAGAACCTGAAAACGTATCTTCGCCTAAAAATTCATCCCCGCACTTATGCCTAACTTAAACCAATGTCCCGAAATATTTTGAGTGCAGTATAGAATTTGAGCGCGTGCAACGTAACTACCGAAACGAGGCCATCCAATCAAAATCCCCGAAAATATGAGACAGCTTCTGAGCAACACAGACTACCCAAAGTGAAAGTAGAAAGATTAGGATTTATTATTAAAATACATCTACATGTTACTCCCGAACAATCAATTCTGGCTATGACTGGGAGCAGAGGTTTATTCAAGCGGACGCCCGCTTGCCCGCGTCGGGTAGAAATCGCTGCGGGCAAGTGAAATTTGAAAGCAAATTGCCCGGTGGGCAAGTGAATTTTCATTATGCATTCTATTAGCTTTGATATCTTTTGCCGATAATACTTTTCTTTCCGTTCATATTACAGTCAAACAAGTGTATTTTTAACTGTTTCTGATTGTAGTTAGACTCCTATCAACCAATCAAATAACGTAAAAAAACTTTTTCCATTTTGCTTTTTTTCAAAATGGCGGGCGGCGCCGAAAGTTTTTCCATTTTTAAAAGGAAAAAGTCTACAGCAATTAAAGAAAAAGCCACGGCAAAGAAAACATCTGATTTTCTGAATAAATAGCATAAAATCACAAAAATTCAAGATGAGTTATGTCAATAAAGACTGACACATCTGCAAGGTTCAAGAAAGAGCAGAAAAATCAGGCCGTAAAAATCTACTCCTTTGAATCCTGTACGCTATTTTTTTCTTCGTACGGTCATTCTTTAACTAACTGGCGTCGTCAACTCATTTGCAATAGGCTTATAGAATTTTTTTAAAATTCGTCACCAGTAATCTTTTTTACACAAATCTTGACGAAAAATCATAATAGTCTTGAACTGTTGTTAATTTATTTTCCTTTCTCCCCTACAGCAATGTTTACAAATATTCTAGATCTATTAATAAACAGAATAAAATAATCCATATAATGTTTAAAATCCTTTTTGGTAAATCACAGCATATTGTGTAACTATAAGTCATCTGAGGTCAATCTAGGTCATGCCTAATTTATGACCAAAACAGAAAAAACCTCCTTAGGTGAAACATACAGCAAATGACGTATATTTCGTCTGACAGTTCTTTGAACCAGTCAGTGCTCTGAACTGTATGATTACTGCATGCGATGAGTCCCTTTGATGTGACATAGGTTAAAACTTCAAATAAATTTCAATACACACAGGGAGGATAGGAATCAGACAGATCAATTTAAATTGAGTATAACACATCCTGTCATGGACTTGGAGCAACTTGTTGTTTTTAAAAATGAAATAAATTTGAAAGGTACATAGCTAGTTTGGTAATGCAAACAAAGCAAACATATTTTTGATATTTTACATTGTTTGAAATCAACAATAAACATTTAAATCCTATCACAATTTTCAACAATCAATGTACTGTTTCCTTTTTAAAGTTGTAATAGGGAATAAATATTTTTAAGGTGATAGCATCTGAATGTTAATGTATTTTAAAAGTCACCTGGAATAGGGCCTAATTATTACCTGTAATTTTTATAAGCCTTAACAGATCACGACTATTGTTAATCTTCATTTTCATTTTACTATTTTGATGTGAGGAATCCCTGACATTTAGGAGTTTTTCTAAATTTAATCTCAGGGATTTCTATTGAATCCCTGGCAAAGACAGTTGTGTTGACAAGCAATAAAACATAATATTTTATACAGTAGGGAATTTAGGACTATTTTACTATCTGAGGCATAAGTTGATAGGATCTGCAATAAATCTTATTTTTACCCATAATTTTTGCTTTGATTATTAACAATCTTCACATTTAAGATCGGGCGACCTGTTTTTCTTGGGGGCAAGTAGATTTTCAAAGTTACTTGCCCTTCGGGCAAGTGAAAGTCAAAACCTTAAGTAAACCCCTGTGGGAGGCTTAATGTTATAAATAGATTATTTTCTTATTTTAAACGTTCCTTTTTTGTTTGTCATAGTTTTAACTTACTCTTGATATTTTTTGTCTTCCACTTACTATTAATTTAAAAACGGTGACTTCAATTTAAAACGTTAACCCCCCGAAAATATGGGTCAAAAGACAAAACTTTGACTTATCCTGGATTAGACCCCGGGGTCTAAACCAGGAGTATATATATAAGGTTCATTCCGTTTTCTTTAGTGTATTATATACAAGTTTTACTCCTGAAAAATACATAGGGGTCTAAACAAGGAGATTGCCGACTTTTGTCAATACCCCACCCACCTCTCTGAAACATAAAGTGAGTAAGCACAAAGATTGTATACATATTCTAACAATGTACAATTACCTTGTATCGGTTTATCTTCTTTATTTTCTTCTTTAACTTTTCTTTGATCAGAACCTAAATGGTCTGGCATGATTCAGAACTTGCAAAAGGCGATTAATATTCTTAAAAGAAAAGGACCAAGAAAACCGGTGAACAAGCGTATTTTTTTCAAGCGTCTTATTACAGAGATTTTTAAAGGGTCGGTCTAAAACGCAGACGCTTATGCAGACAATATAGGATATATAGTAAAACGCAGACAATATCCATAGATATAGAGTGTTTTTACAAAACGCAGACAATATAGAATAAGAAGGTGTAAATTAGACACTAAAAAGATGTTTAGAATTGTATGTTTAAGATTAAAATTTTAAGATATTAGAGATTTGTAGGTATGAATATTTGATAATAAATTAGAATTCAAAAAAAAAAAAAAAAAAAAAAAAAAAAAATTATGATTTTTTATTAAGATGATAGATCTATCAATTAATAAAAAATAAATAGTGATATAAAAAAAGTTTTTTTGACATACCATGCTTGATTTGAATAAACTTTAATGAATTTAAGATAAATTGTCTAATATAAGTTTTGTTAAATTTAATAAGAAAAATTTTAATGGGGACACTAAAGTAAATTACAAAACAAATTTAAACAAAACAGAACATATTTTTATTTCATTTTTATAAATAGTCCATCTACAAAGAAATCATTAAATAGATAATAAAAGAATGTTATAAAGAATTTATAATTATTAAAAAAAAACATTGTCATGTAAAAATATAAATATAATTATCATTAAAAAAACGTGTTTATCATATCAAATCAATACATATCTATATTGTCTGCGTTTCTTTGCAAGTACTATATACTCTATATTGTCTGCATTTTACTATATGTTCTATACTGTTAATAAAAGAAATACATTTCTGCAAATTCATCTTCACTATATATCTATATTGTCTGCGTTTCTTGCAATTACTATATACTCTATATTGTCTGCATTTTACTTTTTGGTAATTTACTATTTGGTTATGCTTGTACTGTGATATTGCTTTTCGCTTAGCTTGTTTATACCTTCTTCTGTCAATAAGCAAACATTTTCAGATGTTTTATCATATCTATATTTTCTATTAGCCAACCTCATTTCGCATCGAGCATTTTCACAGTCTTAATTAAACCACGAGCTTTGAAATCCCCTTTCACTCTTTCTATCTGCATCTTTATCATATATGTTTACAGTATTAAAACCAAAAATAGAAAAGGCTATATTGTCAAGAATACTTGACTCAAGAATACTTGACAAGTCACCAGTTCCACTATCTTGGCCAATATCTGAATGACGAAAATATTAACAAGAACGTGTATTTCTTTTAACATAATATTTTTTTTTTATAATTTAGCAACATTTCTTCTTTAAAACGTATATATACAAACATTTGCACTAAGAACATTATTACACATAACATTTTCACAAAATACACCAAAACTTATCTGTAAAGACTCATGTATAAACATTGTGAACATTAGTTTCAGAAATAAAGGGAAATAAACCTTAAGAGCATATAACGTAATCAATCAAACTATTTTCATTTGGCATTGCTATTCGTATTGGTAAAACCACCAATCCCAGCATCGTCACCACATCGCCCTTAATAAGCGAGCTACTTCTAGTTATATCTAACAATTTTATATCCTAGCTATTGACAGTTTAATACGTAGAAAATGTATATCTTAAATACAATATTCATTTTCATCTAACACATGTATAAATCTTTGAAAATCGGTACAGTTTTGTATAATATGAGACCTTTTTCCGAACCTTGAATTCAAATCGCCAATTATCGACAATGTGCCTAATTCTGTATATTTTCGAATGTTTAATCTTGCGACTCGATCAAACAATATAATTTCATGCAAATTGTAATACATATACAAAGTTACAAGAACCTGAATGCTGTAACCATTTATACTTACGTGTCAGTACCCACTTTTATTGTATTGCAACTGTTCCATTTATTTATTTACATTTGTAAAATTTTGTCAGCCTTAATTCATCCGCTCAAGTTACGGTAAACTTACACTAAAATTAAATAACATGAAAATTACCTGACATTTTCTGCATGTTTTGATATAAATAAAAACAAGAAAATTCGAATGACACATATGCCACCCTTTCTAGCCCTTGACTCATGCTATTTGTAATTTTGTTATCGAAACATGCTATAAATGGGTACATGGAAATGTTCAGTTATGGAAATGAATAATGACCAACATATGACCTGAAACTGAATGAAAGCTATCATAAATAAGTTATACAAGCTGGAGGGTAGCTGGAACTTAAAAATCCTTAGCCACTCCAAAAACTTCTTGTCGGCGGTATTCATAGATGATCTGACTCTAATAAATAATACTTGCGACTCTCGGAAGAAAGTGTTCACAGCGCTTTCTCTGTACACACATTTAATACAATTGTTGCAGGTGATTTCAATATCAATACTTAGATATCAACCTCAAATAAGATGACTAGACTATTATATGATAGCACAGTTTTAAAACTTCACAGAGTCATTATTCTTTGTTATTCTTTAAATGTAAGTTAGCAAGACATTACTGTTTGGTGAAGTTGAAGACATTTCAACTTACTAATAAAAGTTTATCAAATATATATAAAAGATCTTGATCCTGTGAGCCCAAATCCACCAAAATTTAAAGGACCACCCGATATGTGCGTGGACATAAGTAAAGAATATAAGGCTGTATAAGAAAAAGTGTAGTCTATTGCTAGCACAGTGTCCTTGTGACATCCAACACTGGTATGTCCCTTCCAAATATGAAACAAGATCGCTCCCCTGACCCATCAACTACATCTGAGCAATGTCTTAGACAAGCAGCCTGACCAAGTTTGATGACAATTGAGTCAAAATATGACTTCTAGTGTGTAAAAAAGTTTTTTCCACATTTTGGCAGTTTGACATAGCTTTTAACCCCAGGTGACCCATATTCGAAGATGACCTAGAAATCATAAAAAAAACTTGCAGATCAATTTCCAGGATATTTGGATCAAAACTGCCCACACTAAAGTGCTAACAAGATTTTTCTATTTTTAGCTCCTGTGACCTAGTTTTTGACAAGAGACGACCTATATTCATACTTGACCCAGAAATAAACAAAACAATCTTCCTGACAAATTTTCAAAATATTTGGACCAAAACTGCAGCAACTAGTTTGTTATCAAGATTTTTTCTATTTTTAGCTCCTGCGACCTAGTTTTTGACTGGAGATGACCCAAACTACACATAGCAATCATCAAAGCAACCTTTCTGACCAATTTCCAGGATACGTGGATAAAAACTGCAGCCACTAGAGTGTGAACAAGATTTTTCTATTTTTAGACATTGTGACCCAGATTTTGACCGGAGATGACCCATATTCACACTTGACCTAGATATATTCACAACAATTTTCCTGACAAACTTCCAAAATAGTTGGATAAAAACTGCAGCCACTAGAGTGTTAATAAGATTTTTCTATTTTTAGCTCCTGCGACCTTACTTTTGACCGGAGATGACACACATTCGAACTTGACCTAGAAATTATCAAAACAACGTTCCTGACCAATTTCAATGATACTTGGATCAAAACTGCAGCCACTAGAGTGTTAACAAGCTTTTTATTTTTTAGATCCTGTGACCTAGTTTTTGACCATGACGACCCATATTCATACTTGCCCTAGAATGATCAAAACAACCTTCCTGATAAATTTCCAGAATATTTGGATAAAAACTGCAGCTACTAGAATGTAAACAAGATTTTTTTATTTTTAGCCCCTGTGACCTATTTTTGGACCGGAGATGACCCATATTCGAACTTAACCTAGAAACCATCAAAACAGCCTTTCTGACTGATTTTCATGATTTTTTTTATCAAAACTGCAGCCACTAGAGTGTTAACAAGCTTTTACTTTTTTTTAGCTCCTGTGACCTAGTTTTTGACCAGAGATGACCAATATTAGAACTTGACCTACAAATCATCAAAACAACCTTCCTGACAAATATCCAAGAAATTTGTTTCAAACTGCAGCCGCTAGAGTGTTAACAAGCTTTTTCTATCATCATCATCATCTTCAGTAATCGCCTCACTCTTCATAGAGCATGATCGCGATGAAACTAAAACTATGTACATGCGCAGCAATTGGTTTCCTCTTTACAGTTAAAAATTGTCTATTTACATCTTTTTAAAAACTGGTAAAAACTGGCAATGTGTCTAGTTGGTGGTTGTGTGTTTCATCAGCGCCGACTTGAACCCCCCCCCCCCCCAAGGTTGGTTTCTCAACAACTTGTATGGGTAGGCGATTCCAGAGGATGATGGTGGCCGGAAAGAAGCTGTTCTGGTACACAGATTTTTTACAAGTGAGCTGGCTGAGTTGTTGTGGGTTGCCTCTTGATGTTCTTGCATTACGTAGCGGGGGATCTGGTGTGACATCTACAAGGTCATGCTTGATCTTGTAGAGCATGGTGACTGTTGCCATGTCCCGTCTCTTCTGTAAAGTGGTCCAGTGTAGTGAGTTTACCATCTCTGTGACACTGCTCTGGCGTGAGTAGTCGTTCTTGACAAACCGTGCTGCTCTTCTTTGTACCATCTCTAGTTGGTTGATGTGGCTGTCAGCAGCAGGTGACCATACAGAGGAGGCATACTCAACGCTTGGCCGTACGTAGGTGTTGTAGGCTTTGGCTTTGGCATCTGGTGGGCTTGACCGGATGTTTCGGCGCAGGAAAGCTAGGGTTGAGTTGGCTTTTTTCGTTATGTTGTCGATGTGGCATTTCCAAGATAGGTCTAGTGTGATGGTAACTCCAAGATACTTGGCCTGGTTGGTTACTATTTTTAGCTCCTGTGACCTAGTTTTTGACCGAGATAACCCGACTTCGAACTTGATACGTATTTCATTGAGACAAACGTTCTGACAAAGTTTGGTAATGATCCAATCAAAACTGTGACTGCTACTACACTGTTAACAACCCAATAATTGACGTCGAATGACGCACAGCGCACGACGACGGACATAGCCCCATCACTGTACCTCATCTTGACCACTTTGTGGTCAGGTGAGCTTAAAATATCAGTCAGTAATTAAAGGTTGTATAAGCAAATGTGTAGAAATCTATTTTTACACCCTTGAACTTGATCCACTGACCCTCACTTAATGTAAAGAAAGAAGACCATGCAAGTTATCTTCCAACCAGATATGAAAAACGTCAGTCAATAAAGAAATGCTGTATATGCAAAAATGTACTATCTATTATTGTAATACTTGCACCCTCGACCTTGATCAAAAGACCAAGTCTAAACGAAGGCCATGCAAGTGAGCTCCCTACCAAATATAGAAAAAAATCTGTCAATACTTGAGCAGAAAGTATAAAAAAATACTATTTTTAGCACTGGTAACCTTAATTTTAATTGACCAAAAGGTAGTAAACTTCTTCAGTTAGTTCCTACCTAACTTAAATTACATCTGTCAATAGCTAAAGGTTACACATGTAAAAGTGTAAATATCATTTTTTTGCATTGGTGATCTTACCTTACTACCTCGGATGGAAAAGGACCCCCGAGACATGTCCGTATCAAACATGAAATACATTACATTATTTTTAAAACAAAAGCCGTATGGGAAAAAATTATAAAACTAGAAATGTGTCCAAAAGACACGGGTGCACCAACACTCAACTGTTCCGTCAATCTTATGACTCTAGGTCAACTATTTTTTGGACTACATGTGCCACAAGTTGAAAACTAAAACTCTTTTACTAAGTCAAGGGAAATAACTCTACAAATACTGGATAAATCTATAAGCGAAACCCAAGGTGCACAACTACACATGCTGACAAACAATCCTGTTAAGTTTCATGACTCTAGGTTAAATACATTTTTAGCTACGCACCACACAATTGAAATTGCAAGTCAAGGGCAATAACTCTGACAAAACAGGTTCACAACTTCGAATGCTGATCAACATTTCCGTAAAGTTTCATGACCCTATGTCAAATACTTTTTGAGCTATGTGTTATACATGTTGAAAATTGCAAATTTTTACTAAGTCAAGGACAATAACTCTATAAATACTGAATACCTTTTGAGCTACATGCGACACAAGTTGAAAATTGCAAATGTTTATTAAGTCAAGGGAATAACTCTAAAAATACTAAATAAATCCACATGAAAATACCCAGGTGCACAACTACACATGGTGATCAACATTCCTGTAACGTTTCATTACTCTAGGTCAAATACTTTTAGAGTTACGTGCGACACAAGTTGATGATTGCAAATTTTCATTAAGTCAAGGGCAACAACTCTAAAAATACTAAATAAATCAACATGAAAATACCCAGCTGCACAACTACACATGCTGATCAACATTCCTGTAAAGTTTCATTAGTCTAGGTCAAATACTTTTGAGCTACGTGCGACACAAAAGAGAACGGACGGACGGACGGAAGGACGGAAGGAAAGACGGATGGACGGACGGACAAGGGTAAATCCCTAAAGTGGGGGCACAAAAATATTTTTAACACCAGTTACCTTGATCTTGACCCAAGTGACCCATTACTCCACAAAGAGTTAGAGGGCTATTAAAGTTATCCACCTACGAAATATAGAAGATATCTATGAAGTAAATGAAGTTTTAAGGAGAAATTTAAGATAATTCCAACCTGTCGGAATAGGTTATAGGTTAACCAAACTTGGCCCTATTTTAAGTGAAAAAAAGGGAAATAACTGGGACAAAAGGATTACACAGTTATGTAACTTGACATGTGCTTTGTATATGAGAAGTAAGTTATGAAATAATGAAGCTACAGACAGAAGATATACCCATCTTGCCGGTGTAGGTTAACCATATCCTTTTTCAAAGTGCTGAAACAGGTAATAATTTTGAAAAAGTGAAAGCCATAGTTCTGTAACTTACCTATACATATACTTTCTATTGATTAGTATGTAGCCGTTGATACAGGAAGCACATAAGATCCTCCAAATTGCCTTTTAAGGTGAACTTTTTGGACAAACGAACAGTTCTCTTACATTATGCCCGGGGCTTAAAAAACAACCTGAATACCTTCACACAAATCATGTGCTGATAATCTTATCACATGATTGTGTCAAGATGGCGGATACGCTAAAGAATCGTTGACCAATATCTGTATAAATCGCGACATTAAAACTTGAGTTCTGGTGTAAAGTCTGTCGAAATGATTGAAAAAAATATCATTTTTGTTAAGTGTAGAATCGAAATTATTAATTACGTGAATGATTTTTCTTTTGAAAGCGGACACTGTTTTGGAAATAAATGGTGCGATATTAAAAATTATTCTCATAATATTAATGTTTAATTAATTAATAATATTAATGTTTATTATATACTTATAAATGAAATATTGAGAAATATTGATGAAATAAAATGCGTATTTTCATTTTCCGTATTTTCACTGTAAAAATTTATTTTTCACTGCAGTGAAACATATTTTCCGTATTTTCACTGGTGTCTTGCCGGACTACTTTCTTTTAAATTCTGCCAGTACACAAAATTTAAGGAAAACTCTTTCAAATTTTATCGCAAAAAAAGAGAAAAATGTATATAATAAACAGAAAATTCAAGTTTTTTCTATAAATACATGATTTATTTTCATCTTGTGGCATGAAAATTACCATATTTCACTCGTGGCTACCGCCACTCATGAAATAATTATTTTCATACCACTCGATGGAAATAAATCATGTATTTATAGAAAAAACTTGAATATCCCCTATTTCCGAAATCATTTTTTATTTGAGTTCACATCCAACACCTTACGGTATTGAAACATTAGCAAAACCATGTTACTTCTTTAAATAAATATCAAAATTGAATAAATTCATATCGTCAAAAATATTGACGAAAATGTTGTGAAGGCTGTAAGCGGAGATCACGGCTTGGGAGAATGTGAGTTTACTTGGAACGCGGGTTCAAGTCTTACTTGGGGCCATTTTTTCCTTTGTCTTTTTACTTATTATCCTTTTTGTTATGACAGATTACAGTTTTCTTTTTATATTTTTTAAAAACTCTTAATTTAAGAAATATTTACAAATTTCAATGTGTTTTATCTAATGTTAATAAAACAGAGTGAAAATAAAGCAGTATTACAAATACATTTAAATGCTTGTATTTTCAAATATTGATGGTAAATTTTCCTTATTTCTTGCACAAATGTTAAGATTTGTATCCAGATGAGAAGTACATGAAGATATAAGGACGCTCAACTAATGACCTATTTCTGAACCAACACTCTTTCTGTTTATAAAATTCTACATACCTGGATCAATTAAACCTCATTTTTTCACATATGCTTTTCTTTAGTTTTGTTCATTTTTACTTCAAAGCCATGGTTGTTTCTTGCCACTTTTAAATTAAGATTAAATATAATAAGTAAAACTCATCTTTAACTGATGATTACATGTATATTGCTGTTCTACATAACTGAAACGTTTGTCTTTAATCGACAATATATTTCAATCATGATGGCAAACTTTAAGAGGGAAAGAAAAAAAGCGAGCTGACGATATGATTGAAAAAAAAATCTTAACATAACTTTTAGCAGAGTTCTCAAACTCATTTCAATGATTTCGGCCTAGTGATTCCAGATGTATTTTCAGTTTTGTCTAATATGTTAACTACGTGACCCAGGAAAGTCAAACTTGAACCTAGGGGCATGATTTGTGTAACTAATCAGACGACTACAAGTTGATATCTCACCTTTTTTAAACAACATCTATGCTTAAATATTACATTCACGTTTAAGATTTACGTCACTTTGAAATACATTTAAAATTACTTTTATTTCAAATGCAATATATTTTTATAAACATCATCAATTAAGCATACATAGTTAATCTATTTCAGAACTTAAGTAAAAAACATATTTACATGTTTAATATTATTTTAGATAGAACCTTACTTGATCTTATTAAAAGGAGATAACTAAGCCAGAATTAAATCTGAGATCTGAAAAATTTGGTTAGATTAACAAAGTATTTTTTTCCAAAGAATTCATAATATGAGCTGCTCTGTTTATGTCATGGGTGTGAAAATTGAAGTTTGTCCGGGACTCGAACCTTGGACCACTTGAACACCATACATGGCTCTAACGACAAACACATCTTCTCTCCTGTTAAAAAAGTATTGTTTTATACAGTTAAAAACTCCCCTAATCCCGCAATTTGTTCTCAATTCTTAAATATGCCAACAATGTGAAATTGGACTCAAAGCTTTATACCATCATGGTTCAATGAAGGTCGCAAAATGTCACAAGGTGAAAAAAAACTTTAACCATGTATCCGTGGAATACCGTACTGTGGGTACACGAATTGAGCTATCTAGCAACTTACACATCTTCTTCCCTATTTGTTAACAGTTCTTTGCCATTAGATATTGACCATCATACTTTTATGCATACGAATCGCTGATTGTACAAATTAACATTTTGAAATGAATTAAATTTATGTGATCAGGGGTATGAAATTAATCATAGATTTAAGTATGGAAGATATTAAAACCCGATGTGTTAATCGTAATAAATTAGTGAATGAAATCCCTCCAGAAAATGAATCAGCCTCAGGTCATTACTGTCACACAATACACTAATTGCCTTATACTAAAAACAATTACAAAAATTTTAAGATTTTAATTACGCAAGTGATTATCACAAACATAAATAATGTTAATAATGAAAATGATACTCATCACCGTTTTTATGGCACAGAGACAAATAATAATGTTGATGAATCATAGCAACAAAGTTTTGGTTATTGAATATATTAGTTCGTAAGATATAGGTTTGAAACAATGTGAAAACTTGTCTCCCTTTCCGTAATTAGTAATTTTTCTAATTATATTTTTATGTTGTGTGTGAAAATACATTAGTATGATGCCTCGATTATAATTTGTTTTGAGTCAACAGATTAAACGCGTTGCATTTGACAATATACATGTACATGTATATAATTTGTACAGTACATAATTTATAAACTTATTATCTTGGTTATAGAGACAGAAAGTAAAAAATGTATTACTGTTGACATTAATTAGATCTGTTTATAATTGTATATTAATGGGCGTTTAAATTAATTATGACTGACAGGCATATTTTCGATCGTAATTGAAAACAAGAGGGCCATGATGACCCTGAGGTCGCTCACCTGTATAAAGGCACCCGGAGCGGGCCCAGTTTAAACCCCAGGGCTTTTATTTGAACAAACTTGGCAGACACCCATTTGAAGATGTTTCACGATGTTAAGTTTTTACTACACACATATAATGAAAAACAACGATCTACCTCCCCCCTCCTTCCGCCCCCCATAGGGCCAATTTTAACCCAAGGGCTTTTATTTGAACAAACTTGGTAGACACCCATAAGAAGATGTTTCATGCTAAACATCTAAGCGCTAGCTCATTGGTTTTTTTTTTAAAGAAGATTTTTAAGTTTTTACTATACAATATAGTTAAAACCAATGACACCCCTGGGGCGGGGCCAATTTTGACCCCAGGGCTTTTATTTGAACAAACTTTGTAGACAATTACTAGAAGATGTTTCATGCTTAATATCTAAACTCTAGCTATTTAGGTTTTTTCCAAAAAGAAGATTTTTCAGTTTTTGCTATACCAAATATAAGGAAAATCAATAAAACCCGGGGGGGGGGCAATTTGACTCCAGGGCTTTTTATTTGAACAAACTTTGTAACACTCACTAGAAGATGTTTCATGCTTAATATCTAAAAACTCCAGCTATTTGGGTTTTTTCAAAGAAGATTTTTTAAGTTTTTGCTTTATACATATAAGGAAAATCAATTGACCCCCTGGGCGGGGCCAATTTTTGAGAGACCCCTAGGCTTTTATTTGAACAAAAACTTGGTAGACACCAAATAAGAACATGTTTCATGCTAAAATATCTTAGCTCTAGCTCTTTGAGTTCTTTAAAAGAAGATTGTTTAAGATTTTAACTACATATGCATATAGGGAAAATCAATGACCCCCGGGGGCGGGGCCAATTTTGACCCCAGGGCTTTTATTTGAACAAACTTGGTAACAACTCACTTAGAATATGTTTCATGCTAAATATCTTAGCTCTAGCTCTGTTGGGTCCTTTAAAAGAAATTTTTTAAGTTTTTAACTATATGCATATAGGGAAAATCAAAGACCCCCTGGGGCGGGGCCAATTTTGACCAAGGGCTTTTATTTGAACAAACAATTTGGTAGACACTCATTAGAAGATGTTTTTATGCTTAATATCTGTACTCTAGCCTATTTGGGTTTTTTTCAAAGAAGATTTTTTAAGTTTTTGCTATACACGTACAAGGAAAATCAATGACCCCGGGGCGGGGCCAATTTTGACTCCAGGGCTTTTATTTGAACAAACTTGGTAGACACCCATTAGAACATGTTTCATGCTAAAGATCTTAGCTCAAGCTCTTGAGTTCTTTAAAAAGAAGATTTTTTAAAGTTTTTACTATATGCATATAGGGAAAATCCAATGACCCCCTGGGGGGGGGCCAATTTTGACCCCAGGGCTTTTTATTTGTACAACTTGGTAGACACCTCATTAGAAGATGTTTCATGCCAAATATCTAAGCCTCTAGCCTCTTAGGGTTTTTTAAAAGAAGATATTTAACCACCTTTTTTTTCTTTCTGTTTGCCATTGCCAAACCAGTTGTTCTGCATGGAATTAAATTCTTTGAACAATTTTTAAAGGTGACCACCAAAAGGAACATTCCTGTGAGTTTGGATGAAATTGGCTTAGTGGTTTATGAGGAGATGTCATTTAAAGTAAAAGTTACCGACGGACGGACGACGGACGGACGGACGCCGGACGTAAAATGACCACAAAAGCTCACCCTGTCACTTTGTGACAGGTGAGCTAAAAACCATTAATTTCCTTTCAATTGTCAAATATACACACTGTTAATATTTATATTATTCAAAGACTTACACCATTTGTTTCTGTTTACATCTGATAACTGTATAGGGCTACTTTCAATCTGTATTAATTCCAAAATTATCATTAGCAATTATCAAGGTTATCCGATTGTTAATCTTTCATGTCATGCCCTCTGATTGCAGCTTGGCAGGCAATGTCACACGGCGATTCCATAGTGGTTGTACTTAAGTAACTACCCACATTCTCGTTTGAGGAAACTTAACGAAATCTCTATAAAACTAATAAACCGATGCTCAGTATAAAAAGGCCCCCAAGTGTGAAAACAAAAATCTCAGTCAACATGGAATACAAATGTACAAACATTTAATTATGTATAAAAATTTGTTGGATTATCTAGTAAGATACAACAACAGAATTCATTTGTTCAAAATACATTTTATTATATTTACATTATATGCAATACAAAATATAATTTCATTACACTATCAAAATTATTATACACAATTTAAACAAAACAAGGTTAGTGTCATTAAAAAAAGAAAATGTTATTTTACTCCTTTTTAATAATATACTTGAGATATTATAACGGTTTATTACACAAAACAAAACGAGACCATTCCAAAAAAATACACAATTAGTATTTACATATACTTTTCTATACATTATTTTCAAAAATATACAGAATTTTCTTACTATCCACTTCTTTTAATTAATAGTCAAACTTTAACATACATGTATCTGGATTCTTTTAAGTAAATTTCAGATGTTGATCCAGACAAACTTCTTTTTTTATTCAAGGGCAATAACTCATCCAAAATCATTTAAAGCGATAAAAACGTGTGTATTATGCACAAGAATTTGACCTACCAATCAATCCTGTAAAGTTTCATCGATTATTGCATTAATGGTATAATTTGAGTAGACCGGACAAAACTTTATTAACACCTTTTTCATTCAAGGGCCAGAAATTGCATTAGTGGTATAAGCTACAGGAGTAGCCCGGACAAATTAAAAAAAATAAAAAATATTAATTAACTCGGACAAAATCATTGAACCGGAAAATGCTGATGATATGCCACAACTAGACTTGGTACTGATCATTCCTGTTAAAATTTGGATGAAATCATAGACGGGCGGACAGACGAACAGACAGACAGACAGACGATGGATAAGTGAACCTTATATATCGCACTACTCCTTAGGGGAGACAAAAGTATTTTTTCATGTTAGTGATTTGTAAGATTAAATTTTAAATAAACGTATGAACATGTGTCATTCTCTGCTAATCATTTCACTGAACAATGATCTATAATTGATGCAAAAATAACAAAAGAACATAAAACTATCTATCACGAGAAAAGTCAAAACACTACCGTATAATAGATGAACGGGTAACTATTATGACTTTATGGAACAATGAGGTTTTACATTCTTGAATACTGAATTCAATTATACGAGTACACAGCTACAAAACCTATATTTGAAGAGGTGCTTCCATACTGAATACCACTTGTACATATACGACCACCACTTCGAAATTGAATACCTCAAGCTCTCAAATCAAATAATGCGAAACGTATCTACAAAACTACATCACTATAATGATACATTGTCCAAAACCACAAACAATAATTATAACATAACTCTAAGATAGGGATATATGTCATTAACATTCAACAAGATATATTTTATGCATTGAAATAATGTCTAATAAAAGCCACCGACCAGCTGGGCCACCTTTACTTTTTCTGATTTCTAAAATGAAAATATTGTAGGAAAGGGTTATTTAAGAAAACATCATTTTCCATCATTTTCATATTTCATTTCAGAAAATTACTCACTGGCCAGTAAAAAAATAAATCGTCCTTCCAATGAGATTGCCTAAGATACTTTTTAAGATTTTATCAAATCCGTCATGAACAAGCAATGATCAAAGTATTTCAAGCAATACAAAAGTCCCCTTCCAGTTAAAACCCCATTAACATTCTGAAGGAGCATGACCATTCAATTATGCCGTCGAGGAAGACATGAATAAACGTTCTTAGTGTATCTGTATCATAGTAATGTGTTAAGTTTCCATGCTTAATAATTATTGAAAACAAACAACACTTTTTAAATGAAAATTCTTAGTTCAAGGATGATAATTCTGATAATATAGGTACTAGAATTGAATTATAAAACGTTCCGCTTCCGATGTGGGTCTGTGATGATAACAAACTTACATTTCAAATTTGAAAAATTCTACATTTAAACTCTTTTAGTTTCTGTGCTAGAGTTGTAAACCTTGTCGCATATGATGTGGTTGATGATAAGAAACATGTATTTCAAGTTTTAAGAAAAAAAAGAATTTCTATTGAAAATTTTACTGCGTTAGTCTGTAAAAAGTTTAATGGAATTAAAAACCTTGACAAGGTCGCAGACCTTGGGTGAGTAGGACAGCTGGCATTATACGCCCTACAGTCGAGCTTAGAATAATGTACTTAATTTCCATACTGCCATCTAAATATATTTCAAGTTTCATAAAAAAATTACAGTACTTTTTGAGTTAACACAAATATTTTTCTTTTTGCAATATTTTGAGTTTAGTTGTTACCATAGCAACCACAGTTTTCAATATAGGATGATAAAAGATGTGCATAATCTCAATACTGCCATCTACCCTTATTCCTAGTTTTATGAAACTATTTTTAGTACTTTTTGCATTATCATTTGCATTTTGCCATATTTTAAGTCTCTTTGTTGCCATAGCAACCAAAGTTTTCAACATAGAAAAAAAAAAGAAGTGTGCATAACCTCCAGACTGCCATATACCCACATTTTAAGTTTCATAAGAAATCAGTACTTGTTGTGTTATCACGGGACCCAGTTTTGTGAACTGACGGTCTAACAAAAAAGACGAACGTTGTAACGAGACACTAATTATGTGGTCACTATATTGTTCTTTTTAGCCACATAAAGGAAACTAGCCACGTAAATGCCTTACGGAATGAATGACTTCAAAGAAAAGCTACAGTTACTTATTGTACCTCTAACCACATAAGTATTCAAATGTAAGCTCGGACGGACAGACAGAGGGACGACGGTTTTACCGATAGGGAACTTATATTTAATATTTGAACGAACAAATATTATTCAAAATGAAACAAAACTGAACAAGACCTTATTTGTAATATATAATGCCACCGCATTTTAAAGCCATATATTTATAGCCCCAAAAGCTGGTAATTTGGTCATAATCAAGTTCAAAGTTAAGGAATTCCATGGAATGTATTATAGCTTACACGTCCAAATGACATAGCTGTAGCTAAAAACACAACAAAGTAGGAAGCTAGGCAAGTGGTTGCGGAGATGTCGGTCTTTCTATTTTTTGCTCTAGCAGCCATCTAGTTCACCAGAATTGAACCATCTGAGCAAATCTGTTTAATCCCTCTGGCAGGTACCTTGTTAAGCGGAGCGATTCTATTTGAGCATTTTATAGAGGACAAACTCAAGAATCATTCCTGTGTAGTTTCATCACTATTGGCAAGAGGTTTAGCAGGAGATGATGTCAAGGTAAAAATGATAGACCATTTGTTCAAGTTTAATCAAATTAATTCTACTTTGCAATTTTAGAAGAAATGTGCATGTATATTTGTAATTAAATGAGGCCTATTGAAGGCTGTACAGATTTTGAAACAGGTGCCTTAAAAATGTCACTTGGTCAAAATCTAGGTCAACTGATATCAGATAACAAATCTCCACCAGAGCAATCTGAAAATGTGGTTGTAGTTCAATTTTCAATGTTACTTCTGATAATTTCATTACAAAGATGTAAATCATAGTTAAGTTTAAATTTTACATCCGGAACTGTGTATATAATTTAAAATTAATTTTAGATAGAAACAAGGACAACATTGACGCTAAATACGTGCTAAATACGTCCGTCATGAAAGTTTTTGTCAGAGATATGAGCATCATATATATATGCATATAGGAGATATGCTTTGGGCCAATATCTGGATATTTTATCACACTCTAGTGACCGTTACCTCGCAAATATAAACCTTACATGTGTCACACTTGTAGTCATGATAGTTATCATTTGTGTTACAATCCATCTATGACTAAATGGTCCCCTTACACAAACTTTGACTATCTCTATATGACCTTGACTTTGCTAGCAGGGACTTGGATTATGCGCACAATACTTAGCTTTACAATGGAAGTCATGATAATGTCCATTCAGGTTTCAATCTCTCAATAAATGATAACTAAATGGTCCGATACACATTTTCATCTGAACTTTGAAATATCTTAGCTCTAGCTCTTTGAGTTCTTTAAAAGAAGATTGTTTAAGATTTTAACTACATATGCATATAGGGAAAATCAATGACCCCCTGGGGCGGGGCCAATTTTGACCCCAGGGCTTTTATTTGAACAAACTTGGTAGACACTCATTAGAATATGTTTCATGCTAAATATCTTAGCTCTAGCTCTTTGGGTCCTTTAAAAGAAGATATTTTAAGTTTTTACTATATGCATATAGGGAAAATCAAAGACCCCCTGGGGCGGGGCCAATTTTGACCCAAGGGCTTTTATTTGAACAAACTTGGTAGACACTCATTAGAAGATGTTTCATGCTTAATATCTGTACTCTAGCTATTTGGGTTTTTTTCAAAGAAGATTTTTTAAGTTTTTGCTATACACGTACAAGGAAAATCAATGACCCCCGGGGCGGGGCCAATTTTGACTCCAGGGCTTTTATTTGAACAAACTTGGTAGACACCCATTAGAACATGTTTCATGCTAAAGATCTTAGCTCAAGCTCTTTGAGTTCTTTAAAAGAAGATTTTTTAATTTTTACTATATGCATATAGGGAAAATCAATGACCCCCTGGGGCGGGGCCAATTTTGACCCCAGGGCTTTTATTTGTACAAACTTGGTAGACACTCATTAGAAGATGTTTCATGCCAAATATCTAAGCTCTAGCTCTTAGGGTTTTTTAAAAGAAGATATTTAAACCTTTTTCTTTCTGTTGCCATTGCAACCAGTGTTCTGCATGGAATTAAATTCTTTGAACAATTTTTAAAGGTGACCACCAAAGGAACATTCCTGTGAAGTTTGGATGAAATTGGCTTAGTGGTTTATGAGGAGATGTCATTTAAAGTAAAAGTTACCGACGGACGGACGACGGACGGACGGACGCCGGACGTAAAATGACCACAAAAGCTCACCCTGTCACTTTGTGACAGGTGAGCTAAAACCCATTAATTTCCTTTCATTGTCAAATATACACACTGTTAATATTTATATTATTCAAAGATTACACCATTTGTTTCTGTTTACATCTGATAACTGTATAGGGCTACTTTCAATCTGTATTAATTCCAAAATTATCATTAGCAATTATCAAGGTTATCCGATTGTTAATCTTTCATGTCATGCCCTCTGATGCAGCTTGGCAGGCAATGTCACACGGCGATTCCATAGTGGTTGTACTTAAGTAACTACCCACATTCTCGTTTTGAGCGAAATTAACGAAATCTCTATAAACTAATAAACCGATGCTCAGTATAAAAAGGCCCCCAAGGTGAAACAAAAATCTCAGTCAACATGGAATACAAATGTACAAACATTTAATTATGTATAAAAATTTGTTGGATTATCTAGTAAGATACAACAACAGAATTCATTTGTTCAAAATACATTTTATTATTTACATTATATGCAATACAAAATATAATTTCATACACTATCAAAAATTATACACAATTTAAACAAAACAAGGTTAGTGTCATTAAAAAAGAAAATGTTATTTTACTCCTTTTTAATAATATACTTGAGATATTATAACGGTTTATTACACAAAACAAAACGAGACCATTCCAAAAGAAATACACAATTAGTATTTACATATACTTTTCTATACATTATTTTCAAAAATATACAGAATTTCTTACTATCCACTTCTTTAATTAATAGTCAAACTTTAACATACATGTATCTGGATTCTTTAAGTAAATTTCAGATGTTGATCCAGACAAACTTCTTTTTTATTCAAGGGCAATAACTCATCCAAAATCATTAAAGCGAAAAACGTGTGTATTATGCACAAGAATTTGACCTACCAATCAATCCTGTAAAGTTTCATCGATATTGCATTAATGGTATAATATGAGTAGACCGGACAAACTTTATTAACACCTTTTTCATTCAAGGGCCAGAAATTGCATTAGTGGTATAAGCTACAGGAGTAGCCCGGACAAATTAAAAAAAATAAAAATTATTAATTAACTCGGACAAAATCATTGAACCGGAAAATGCTGATGATATGCACAACTAGACTTGGTACTGATCATTCCTGTAAAATTTGGATGAAATCATAGACGGGCGGACAGACGAACAGACAGTCAGACAGACGATGGATAAGTGAACCTTATATATCGCACTACTCCTTAGGGGAGACAAAGTATTTTTTCATGTTAGTGATTTGTAAGATTAAATTTTAAATAACGTATGAACATGTGTCATTCTCTGCTAATCATTTCACTGAACAATGATCTATAATTGATGCAAAAATAACAAAAGAACATAAAACTATCTATCACGAGAAAAGTCAAAACACTACCGTATAATAGATGAACGGGTAACTATTATGACTTTATGGAACAATGAGGTTTTACATTCTTGAATACTGAATTCAATTATACGAGTACACAGCTACAAAACCTATATTTGAAGAGGTGCTTCCATACTGAATACCACTTGTACATATACGACCACCACTTCGAAATTGAATACCTCAAGCTCTCAAATCAAATAATGCGAAACGTATCTACAAAACTACATCACTATAATGATACATTGTCCAAAACCACAAACAATAATTATAACATAACTCTAAGATAGGGATATATGTCATTAACATTCAACAAGATATTTTTATGCATTGAAATAATGTCTAATAAAAGCCACCGACCAGCTGGGCCACCTTTACTTTTCTGATTTCTAAAATGAAAATATTGTAGGAAAGGGTTATTTAAGAAAACATCATTTTCCATCATTTTCATATTTCATTTCAGAAAATTACTCACTGGCCAGTAAAAAAAATAATCGTCCTTCCAATGAGATTGCCTAAGATACTTTTTAAGATTTTATCAAATCCGTCATGAACAAGCAATGATCAAAGTATTTCAAGCAATACAAAAGTCCCCTTCCAGTTAAAACCCCATTAACATTCTGAAGGAGCATGACCATTCAATTATGCCGTCGAGGAAGACATGAATAAACGTTCTTAGTGTATCTGTATCATAGTAATGTGTTAAGTTTCCATGCTTAATAATTATTTGAAAACAAAACAACACTTTTTAAATGAAAATTCTTAGTTCAAGGATGATAATTCTGATAATATAGGTACTAGAATTGAATTATAAAACGTTCCGCTTCCGATGTGGGTCTGTGATGATAACAAACTTACATTTCAAATTTTGAAAAATTCTACATTTAAACTCTTTTAGTTTCTGTGCTAGAGTTGTAAACCTTGTCGCATATGATGTGGTTGATGATAAGAAACATGTATTTCAAGTTTTTAAGAAAAAAAAAGAATTTCTATGAAAATTTTACTGCGTTAGTCCTGTAAAAAGTTTAATGGAATTAAAAACCTTGACAAGGTCGCAGACCTTGGGTGAGTAGGACAGCTGGCATTATACGCCCTACAGTCGAGCTTAGAATAATGTACTTAATTTCCATACTGCCATCTAAATATATTTCAAGTTTCATAAAAAAATTACAGTACTTTTTGAGTTAACACAAATATTTTTCTTTTTGCAATATTTTGAGTTTAGTTGTTACCATAGCAACCACAGTTTTCAATATAGGATGATAAAAGATGTGCATAATCTCAATACTGCCATCTACCCTTATTCCTAGTTTTATGAAACTATTTTTAGTACTTTTTGCATTATCATTTGCATTTTGCCATATTTTAAGTCTCTTTGTTGCCATAGCAACCAAAGTTTTCAACATAGAAAAAAAAAAGAAGTGTGCATAACCTCCAGACTGCCATATACCCACATTTTAAGTTTCATAAGAAATCAGTACTTGTTGTGTTATCACGGGACCCAGTTTTGTGAACTGACGGTCTAACAAAAAAGACGAACGTTGTAACGAGACACTAATTATGTGGTCACTATATTGTTCTTTTAGCCACATAAAGGAAACTAGCCACGTAAATGCCTTACGGAATGAATGACTTCAAAGAAAAGCTACAGTTACTTATTGTACCTCTAACCACATAAGTATTCAAATGTAAGCTCGGACGGACAGACAGAGGGACGACGGTTTTACCGATAGGGAACTTATATTTAATATTTGAACGAACAAATATTATTCAAAATGAAACAAAACTGAACAAGACCTTATTTGTAATATATAATGCCACCGCATTTTAAAGCCATATATTTATAGCCCCAAAAGCTGGTAATTTGGTCATAATCAAGTTCAAAGTTAAGGAATTCCATGGAATGTATTATAGCTTACACGTCCAAATGACATAGCTGTAGCTAAAAACACAACAAAGTAGGAAGCTAGGCAAGTGGTTGCGGAGATGTCGGTCTTTCTATTTTTTGCTCTAGCAGCCATCTAGTTCACCAGAATTGAACCATCTGAGCAAATCTGTTTAATCCCTCTGGCAGGTACCTTGTTAAGCGGAGCGATTCTATTTGAGCATTTTATAGAGGACAACTCAAGAATCATTCCTGTGTAGTTTCATCACTATTGGCAAGAGGTTTAGCAGGAGATGATGTCAAGGTAAAAATGATAGACCATTTGTTCAAGTTTAATCAAATTAATTCTACTTTGCAATTTTAGAAGAAATGTGCATGTATATTTGTAATTAAATGAGGCCTATTGAAGGCTGTACAGATTTTGAAACAGGTGCCTTAAAAATGTCACTTGGTCAAAATCTAGGTCAACTGATATCAGATAACAAATCTCCACCAGAGCATCTGAAAATGTGGTTGTAGTTCAATTTTCAATGTTACTTCTGATAATTTCATTACAAAGATGTAAATCATAGTTAAGTTTAAATTTTACATCCGGAACTGTGTATATAATTTAAAATTAATTTTAGATAGAAACAAGGACAACATTGACGCTAAATACGTGCTAAATACGTCCGTCATGAAAGTTTTTGTCAGAGATATGAGCATCATATATATATGCATATAGGAGATATGCTTTGGGCAATATCTGGATATTTTATCACCTCTAGTGACCGTTACCTCGCAAATATAAACCTTACATGTGTCACACTTGTAGTCATGATAGTTATCATTTGTGTTACAATCCATCTATGACTAAATGGTCCCCTTACACAAACTTTGACTATCTCTATATGACCTTGACTTTGCTAGCAGGGACTTGGATTATGCGCACAATACTTAGCTTTACAATGGAAGTCATGATAATGTCCATTCAGGTTTCAATCTCTCAATAAATGATAACTAAATGGTCCGATACACATTTTCATCTGAACTTTGACCACTATGTGTGACCTTGACCTTGGCCACAGGGACCTAAATTTTGCATGCGATACTCTGCCTTACAATGGTGAACATTTGTGCCAAGTTATATTGAAATACCCATATGCATATGAAGTTTTGTTCTGGACAAGCGTTTTTCAATGCCCTCTTAGTGTTGCCTTGACTTGTAACCTAGAGACCTTGTTCATGCACACTACACTGCTTTCATAGTGGTAAACAATTCATTTCTATGAAGTTTCATTTGAATCCATCCATATGTGTAGGAGATATGCTCAGTACAAAATCCCTATATTTTATCATCTTAAGTGAGCTTGAACTTGCATATATTAACCTTAATTACCTGTATCATACCCGTAATCATGATAATAATCATTTGTGTTTCAATCCCTCATTCAATGATGACTAAATGGTCCGAATACACATTTTTATCTTAACTTTGACTCCTATGTGTGACATTGACCTTGGCCAAAAGGTCCTAAATTTTACATGTGACACTTAGTCGGCCACACAATGGTGAACAATTGTGCCAAGTTATATTGAAATCCCACTATATATGTAGAAGTTTTGCTCTGGACAAGCATTTTTTAAATGAACTCTAAGCGTGACCTTGACCTTTGACCTAGAGACCTGGTTCATGCGCAAGAGACTGCTTCTAATAGTGGTGAACATTTCATTTCTATGAAGTTTCATTAGAATCCTTCCATATGTGTAGGAGATATGCTCTGGACAAAATCGCTATATTTTATCACCTTGCATATATTAACCTAAATTACATGTTTTACACCTCTAATCATGATTATGATTTGTGATTCAATTCCCTAAGAAATGATGTCTAAAAGGTCCGAATACACATTTTCGTATTTCTCTCTGAACCATGAATTTTGCACGTGAATCAGCCCCACAATGGTGAACATTTGTGGCAAGTTATATTGGAATCCCTCTATGCATGTAGAAGTTTTGCTCCGGAAAAGTGTTTTTTAATGACCTCTAATGTGACCTTGACCTGAAGACCTGTTTCATGTGCATTACACAGCTTCTCATAGTGGTGAACATTTCTATGAAGTTTCATAAAAAATTCCTCAATGCGTGAAAGAGATATGCTCCAGACAAAAAATTGGACACTGCACAACCATCTGCCCGTCTGCCTTGGGGAAAACTATAAAACATCCCGTTTTTCAAACAGGGGTCATTTGCTTAAGCTTTAGATCAACTAAAATCAAAGTTTAAAATCTACACATGAAACTGCATGTAGTCCGAATTTCATAACTGTATGCTGTATAACGCTTGTCTGTTAATAATAACGATCTCACAGTTAAAACAAGTGCATAAATCCCTAAAGAATTGCTTCGGAATAGTAACATCTGTTCAACCACCTGCTCCTCGGCATGATAAGCAAGTGTTTTTTGAATAGAGAAACTATGTTAGTGGCTGATAACCACTGAAGCATAATAATTTTTACCCAAGGGCTTAAAATTAAACAAAGGACAGGTCCACTAGACAGTGTGCAAAGCCTTTGTGGGTTCAGAAGAAAATGGTTTACTATTTACAAATAAAAAAAGCCGCTAAATCAACAGTTTCAATTGTACGATTGGATGATGTTAGCTGGGACAGACGGCAACAATTACCACATCTTCCATCGTCTTTTCAGCTTGGGATAAAAACCTGATGAATCGGCTAAACCCATTTAAGAATTTCAATGGTAGAGACACATTGTGTTTTGTAGAAAAAGAAGGAATATTTGAATATCTTTAATAAAGATATTGACCTATATGAATCAATATTTAGCAAATAAACATTTCAAATCGATACAGGTGGAAATTCGAAAATGCCATGCTTCATATCAATAAAAGTGCTATGTGATCATACAGGCTATTTCAATCAATATTCATCTTTTATGTTCTGCTGTATAAAATATCTACGTCTTCATCACCTTCTTCCATTTGTTCATTCTTTGGATGAAAAGCCACCTGAAGGGGCTGTCTGGTTTCCCAAGCTAGAACAACTTCTTTAAACGTTTTACAAGGCTCCATTCCTATATCCGTTCTAAAAGTCATCTTTTGTATGGCAACAGTGTAGGAATCTTTATCCTCTGAAAAGGAAACTAAATCATGAATCATGAGTTTTATGAATTAATTTGATATGCTTGATCTTTTGTTACAAATAAAAAAATATATTGATAGAAAAAATACAACACTGCCATACTATAAATTTGAAAGATATTCATTCTTAAAACTTGTTAAAGTGCCCATCTGAATGTAAAATAAACTTACTTTGTGACTTTTCAAGAAGTTGAGCTTCAATCTGACACATATCTGAAGAAAAGTCAAGTATAAGGCTTTGCGTTTCTGTATCAGAATCATCATGTACAGTGAACTCTATGCATTCCTGCTCTTCTGTGTAGTAAGCTAATACAAAATCATCAGAGCTGCCGTTGAATAAAAGTTGAGGCTCCTGTATGTGTTTAATGTGATTGTGTATATAACCAAACAAGTTCTCAACGGTCACATAATCTTTGCGATAGTTCCAATACGTCTTACAATGAGTGCAGTCCTTTGTCCCACATGGCGCATTTTCAGTATTTGCTTTCAAACCTTGTATCAGAAACTTTGAGAAGTAACTTGTCTCCTGAGTAGGGGCCCATGACCTTTGTGTTTCTTTAGATGAGTTAATTTGAATAATCTTTTCTGTCTCGATACCTTTGATATTTATTTTTCGAGGAAAGCAACAGTCACAAAACAAAATGATTTTGATGAAGTCATTATTAGAGTCTTTATAATTCTCTAATTCTTCTTCTAATGTTGTCAACAAAAGTGTGTCTGATGCTGACAAATGAAACGAGAAGGGGTCTTCGCGTGAGCCTTGGCATGAGATGTTAATCACAAGAGTCTTGAGATCTTTTGGTAAATTCTCAATGGCATCCACAATTCTCTGAGACTGCCTTGTCTTTGATTTGTCTGGCAATACCATCTGAATGCTGCTTTCACTGAAAAGAAAAAAAAGGGTCCATTGGTCTCAAAGTGATCACCTGAGGACAGAATAGTGTTACATTCTCTTTACTTGGACACGGATGTAGTTGTAAAGGCCAGTCAGATCTTATGGGTCATCCATAACCTCTAAACCAAATCTTAGAAAAGTTTAAGAGAAAGTACATGAAGTACATGAAGGGAAAACCTTACGGGATATCGGCAAGTTTGACCCGAAATTAATATTATGATCAATCTTAGTGAAGGTAAACTAGAAGAACACTTTATACAAAGTGTTTCAATTCAAGCAATCTTGCAAATAGAGGAGCAGGATTTTGAAAGTTAATTCAAGCCGTTTTGCAAGTAGAGGAAAAGAATTTTAAAAGTTATATTGAATGTAGATAAGGAAAAACGAATGTTTCCTTGGACAGGACCTTTTTAGCAATCTTGGATAATGATTCATGCCAAATATTAAAACGCTTGCCCTTGGGGATTCAGAAAAGAGTATTTTTTAAGTTTTTATTAATTACCAGGGAGGGATTTGTCGTATTATTAGGGCAAGCTTATATAAATCTGATCCAATCCGCACTTTGGGAAAAATTGAAATGCTGACTTGCCTAGGTCAATATTCAAATTAGAATGTGACAAAAGCAAAAAAAACGTGTTTTCACCCCCCCCCCCCAATTATTAATGGAAGGGGGAATGAAGTGTTACCCTGTCCGCGACTGTGTGCATGAGTGCATCCTAAACATGTAAAGGTCCATAGCTCTGTCATGCATCAAGTGATTTTAGAATAAGTTGGCTCAAATGAGTAGCATGAGAAGAGACAGAGTGTCATGCACACGAGCTAGATCCCTAGCTTCAAAGTTTAGGTCACACTTTAAGGTTTTAAGTCAAAAGTAAGAAAATATTGTCCCGCCAATAGCTCTGTCATGCATCAAATGATTTTGTAATAAATTAGCTCAAATGTGCAGGGTGAGACATTGTGTCTTGCGCAAGACCAAGGTCCTTAGTCCCAAGGTCAAGGTCACACTTAGCGGTCAAAGGTCAGCAGTTAGAAATTCTTGCTCGGTTTCATGATTTAAAAGTGATTTTAAATTCCGTTTGCAGACGAGTTGAGCATAATGTGTCATTGTAATCCTGGCAATTGTGATAATAAATTCTTCATTTTGACACTACTGACCTTCATTTTATGCTCCTTACAAATATCATCCGTGTCTTTCAGACACATTTCTAGTTTTTAATACATTGTTTCAGTTGATCAGGAAAAATGTTTTAAAATTTTAACAATACATGAAATTTATTTAATCATAGAACACACAATATTTCCAGAAATGATCCATCTAATGATCCTTAAAATGAATGCGAACAGCTGTATTTGGAGTTGAAAATTCAAAACTAATTATATACCTTTGGGACAATAAATGTGAAAATATTAAAAGAAATATACTGATAAACAATTTTGAGAAAGGTGGTTTAAACATGACCAACATCGAAATGTTTGTCACCATGCTCCAAATCAAATGGGTAAATTCTCTACTTTTTAAATGAACAGCAAGCTGGAAAGTTATTCCAGTTATTTCTTAAGCAAATTTGGCAAGAATTTTCTTCTTTTTAACATGAATCTAAAATCAGTCTCAAGTTTACCAAACCACTATTATAACTGATTTCTATAAAGGGCTTATAAGAAAATTTCTTTATATGTACAAACAGAAAATCTATTAGCTCAGTGCATATGCCAATTTTGACGGGGTCACCTTGTACTTTCAGACAAGAAGATTTTTAAATTTGCATGTTTTGAGAATTCTCTCTGATCTATGACCTTTTTATGCGGTAAACTGGAACCATTTGAACATCTATAAAGGGGACCACGAAAGGATCATTCTTTAAAATACTCAGTGAAATCTATCTACTATCAAAGTTTTCAGTTGATATCTTTAATAATTATCAAATTATGTCCCGGACAAAAAGTTCAGTGTCAAAATGAACAATGGCAATAACTCCAAAGGGAGGGTTAGGGTTCTTATGCACTGCACTTCTATTCAGTGAGATCTATCTACCTACAAAGTTTCAAGTTGATACTTTTTATATTTATCAAGTTATTTCAAGGACAAAATTCAAAGTGTAAAAATGAACAAAGGGTAATATTTCCAAAATTAGGGAAGGCGGGAGGTGTTACGGTTCATCTGCATTGCGTTTCTAGTCATTCATATGTATCTACCTACAAAGTTTCAAGTTGATAGCCTTTACATTTTCTATGTTTATCCCGGACAAAGTTTAAAGTGTAAACATTAAACAAGAGGGCCATGATGGCCCTGAAGTCGCTCACCTGTATATAGGCCCATCGAGCGGGGCCAGTTTAAACCCCCAGGGCTTTTATTTAAAAACAAACTTGGTAGACACCAATTAAAAGATGTTTCATGCTAAACATCTAAGGTCTAGCTCATTGGGATTTTTAAAAGAAGATTTTTTAAGTTTTTACTATACACATATTGTTAAAAACAAAGGCCAGTTTTGACCCCAGGGCTTTTATTTGAACAATCTTTGTAGACACTTACTAGAAAAAGTTTCATGCATTATATCTTAACTCTAGCTATTCGGGTTATTTCAAGTTTTTGCAATACACATATAAGGAAATCAAGGTCCCCCGAGGCGGGGCCAATTTTGACCCCAGGTCTTTTATTTGAACAAACTTTGTAGACACTCTAGCAAACTGAGTTTTTTCAAAGAAGAATTTTTAAGTTTTTGCAATACACATATAAGGAAAATGAATGACCCCCGGGGCTGGGCCAATTTTGACCCCAGGGCTTTTATTTGAACAAACTTTGTAGACACCCAGTAGATGATGTTTCATGCTTAGTATCTAAACTCTAGCTATTTGTTTTTTTTTTTTTTTTTTTCAAAAAAGATTTTTTAAAGTTTTTATTATACACATATATGGAAAATCAATGACCCCCAGGGCGGGGCCAATTTTGACCCAAGGACTCTTATTTGAACAAACTTGGTAGACATTCATTAGAGGATGATTCATGCTAAATATCTTAGCTCTATCTCTTTGGGTTCTTTAAAAGAAGATTTTAAGTTTTTACTATATACATATAGGAATGATCAATGATCCCCTGGGACGAAGCAGTTTTTGACCCCAGGACTTTTATCTGAACAAACTTGGTAGACATTCACTAGAAGATGTTTCATGCCAAATATCTTAGCTCTAGCTCTTTGGTTTTTTAAGAAGAAGATATGTTAAGTTTTTTTTTGGTTGCCATGGCAACCAGATTTCTGCATGGAATTAAATTCTTTGAACACTTTTAAAAGGTGACCACCAAAGGAACATTCCTGTGAAGTTTGGATGAAATTGGCTTAGTGGTTTATGAGGAGATGTCATTTAAAGTAAAAGTTTACGGACGACGGACGGACGGACGCTTGACGGACGCCGGACGAAAAGCGATCACAAAAACTTACCCTGTCACAAAGTGACAGATGAGCTAAAAATGAGAAAGATTAGTGCCAGATGGATACCCCATCTTCTTACACATTAACCAGTTAATGCCAATTTTACAAAGGCAAGGTATTACTTCAAAAACCGTCGACCAGCAACTGGCATCCGTAGTCTCTGGTTATTGCATGACATTGCTTTGTCACACAAAGTGGCTATTTTACGAGAATATCTGAAACAGAGAGATTGTCGAGCTTCCTCACAGATCTTACCCCTTATGACATTTTCCCATTTCTGAGGCTCAAAAAACCTTGCTGGAAGAAAATCGCGAAAAAATATCAGTTCGGCTATTTTCCAGTGCCTGAATAGTATACCTCGAAAAGATCATGAAAACACTTTTAAAAATTGGACTGAAACATAAAAACTTTCTATATCACATGGTGGTGAGTATTCTAAGGGATTGAGATAATCATTTAAGCACTGTTAAGCACTTCTGACAATTGACCCAGTTGCATTCATATTTGTACACCCCAGACTTAAATGGTGTTTCTTGCCAAATATCTTAGCTCTAGCTCTTTGGTTTTTTAAGAAGAAGATATGTAAAGTTTTTTTTTTGGTTGCCATGGCAACCAGATTTCTGCATGGAATTAAATTCTTTGAACACTTTTCAAAGGTGACCACCAAAGGAACATTCCTGTGAAGTTTGGATGAAATTGGCTTAGTGGTTTATGAGGAGATGTCATTTAAAGTAAAAGTTTACGGACGACGGACGGACGGACGCTTGACGGACGCCGGACGAAAAGCGATCACAAAAGCCTACCCTGTCACAAAGTGACAGATGAGCTAAAAATGAGAAAGATTAGTGCCAGATGGATACCCCATCTTCTTACACATTAACCAGTTAATGCCAATTTTACAAAGGCAAGGTATTACTTCAAAAACCGTCGACCAGCAACTGGCATCCGTAGTCTCTGGTTATTGCATGACATTGCTTTGTCACACAAAGTGGCTATTTTACGAGAATATCTGAAACAGAGAGACTGTCGAGCTTCCTCACAGATCTTACCCCTTATGACATTTTCCCATTTCTGAGGCTCAAAAAACCTTGCTGGAAGAAAATCGCGAAAAAATATCAGTTCGGCTATTTTCCAGTGCCTGAATAGTATACCTCGAAAAGATCATGAAAACACTTTTAAAAATTGGACTGAAACATAAAAACTTTCTATATCACATGGTGGTGAGTATTCTAAGGGATTGAGATAATAATTTAAGCACTGTTAAGCACTTCTGACAATTGACCCAGTTGCATTCATATTTGTACACCCCAGACTTAAATGGTGTTTCTTGCCAAATATCTACTAGTAAGCTCTATTTCTTCACACTCCAGAGAAGATTTGTGCATGAACAATATTTAATTCTTTAGAAGGGGCAAACATGGTTTTATTATTGATTTTAGAGCATGTAAAACGGTTATTACCTTAAGAAAGTAACGCTGAATGAGAAACGATTTGTCATAAAAGTAGACAATGTAAAATGTCACCAGAACTGTACTTATTCCCATTAATTAAAAAAAAAAACATGTTATTTTTAGCCAATGAGTAACCTTTAGAAACAAAAACAAGACACAAAAAATACCTTAGGGCCAAGATGGCCCTGTGTTGCTCACCTGAGAAATAGATCAAAAGGTCCAGCCAAGAAGCCCGATTTGAAAGCAAGGCACAGTTTAATCTAAACAATATTTGTACACTGTCACCAAAGAATTCTTTTTGTATTTTTTTTCTTCAAAAATTGGCAGTGGTTTAGATGTTGTTTAAATATGTTACTTTTCTAATTTAAGAGGACAACTAGATGACCTTACATATCAAATGTCCAAGCACTTTGTCTTTTGATTTTTGAGAAGAAGAACTTTTAAGATTGTTTGATTGTTTAATTGGGTTTTATGTCACACCGACACATTAAAGAATCTAAAGTCCCTGTCAGGATCCGAACCCACAGCGGAGAGGGGCAAGTGGTTTGAAGTCAACGACCTTAACCACTCGGCCATGGACACCCCTCAATTTTTTAAGATAATCATAAATAACTCTAAATACAGCTAATAAGGCCCTTGGTCGAACCCTTTTGATCTCAGGCAAATTATTTGAACAGTTTTCACAAAGGACTACTAGATGATGATATAGCCGGAATATCAAAGCTCTAGACCTAAATAACGTAAAGTAAAATCGATTTTGGGTATAATTTGAAAAATCTTTGTAAAGGACCACTAGATGACGCTACATACCACAGGCCTTGTACATTTTGACAAGATTTTAAAGATTTTCATATCTTACTAAGCTCCCTGGCATGGCCCCTTTTGAACCTAGGGCTATAATTTGAACAATCGTTGTAGAGGACCACTAGATCATGTTACATACCAAATATCAAGGCTATAGGCCTTGGGAATTTTGACAAGAAGTTTCTTTAAGATTTTCATATTTAACAAGAGGGTCACAATGGCCCTGAAATCGCTCAACTGTATATAGGCCCCCGGAGAGGGGCCAGTGTAAACCCCAGGGCTTTTATTTGAACAAAATTGGTAGACACCCATTAGAAGAAGTTTCATGCTAAACATCTAAAGTCTAGCTGGTCAAGTTTTTTTCTTTACACATATTGTTAAAAACAATGACACACCTGGGGCAGGGCCAGTTTTGACCCAAGGGCTTTTATTTGAACAATCTTTGTAGACACTTATTAGAAAATGTTTCATGCTTAATATCTAAACTCTAGCTATTCGTTTTTTTCCAAAGAAGATTTTTAAGTTTTTGCTATACACATAGAAGGAAAATCAATGTCCCCCGGGGGCGATTTTGACCCCAGGGCTTTTATTTGATCAAACTTTGTAGACACTGACTAGAAAATGCTTTGTGCTTAATATCTAAACTCTAGCTATTTGAGTTATTTCAAAGAAGATTTTTAAGTTTTTGTTATACACATATAAAGAAAATGAATGACCCCCGAGGTGGGACCAATTTTGACCCCAGGGCTTTTATTAGAAGTAACTTGGTAGACACTCACTAGAAGATGTTTCATGATTAGTATCTAAACTCTAGCTATTTGTTTTTTTTTTCAAAGAAGATTTTTTAAGTTTTTGCTATACACATATTAGGAAAATCAATGACCCCCAGGGGATGGGCCAATTTTGACCCCAGGGCTCTTATTTTAACAGACTTGGTTGACATCTATTAGAATATGTTTCATGCTAAATATCTTAGCTCTACCTCTTTGGGTTCTTTAAAAGAAGAATTTTTAAGTTTTTACTATATGCATATAGGGAAAATCAAATACCCCCTGTAGCGGGGCCAATTTTGACACCAGGGCTTTAATTTGAACAAACTTGGTAGACACCCGTTAGAGGATGTTTCATGCTAAATATCTTAGCTCTAGCTCTTTGGGTTCTTTAAAAGAAGATTTTTAAGTTTTTACTATATGCATATAGGGAAAATCAATGACCCCTGGGGCGGGGCCAATTTTGACCCCAGGGCTTTTATTTGAACAAACTTGGTATACGCTCACTAGAAGATGTTTCATGCCAAATATCTCTAGCTCTTTGGGTTGTTTAAAAGAAGATATTAAAGTTTTTTTCTTTTGGTTGCCATGGCAACCAGAGTTCTGCATGGAATGGAATTATTTAAACAACTTTGTTAAGGCTTTACACAAGGAACATCCCTGTGAAGTTTCATTATGATCTGCCTTATGGTTTCAGAGGAGATGTCGTTTTAAAAGTGTGAACGGACGACGGACGACGGACGAAGAGTGATCCTAAAAGCTCAACCTGAGCATATGCTCAGGTGAGCTAAAAATCGATGAGCCCTCTAGCTGGCCCCTTTTCATCATAAGGTCATAATTTGAAAATCTTAGTAGAGGACAAATAGATCATGTTACATATCAAATATCAATGTTCTGCGCCTTGTTGATTTTGACAATAAGATGGTTTTAAGATTTCCCTTTATTATTTTAAAAAACTGATGAGCCCCCTAGCGGGGCTTCTTTTGACCTTTGGGGCAAAATTTGAACAATCTTTGTAGAGGACCACTAAATGATGTTACATACCAAATATCAAAGTTTTAAATCTTGTGGTTTTTGACAAGAGGATTTTTTAAGATTTTTTTTTTTAAAAAAATCTCTCGGTTGCCATGGCATCCAAAGTTCTTCAATGAATTTAATTCTTTAAACAACTTTGGTAGAGCTTCATGAAAAAAACACCCCTGCAAAGTTTCCAAAAATTTGGCCAAGTGGTTTAGGAGTTGTTTGAAGAAATTGTTCACGGACACACAATGGTCGACGGACAATCGGCCATCACAAAAGATCACCTGGAGGACATTATCCTCAGGTGAGCTAAAAAATCTTTTGAGAAACAAGTAGGGCCATGAAAAATCCTGAAAACGCTATTTTGTATAAAACCCCCGGGAGGGGCCCCAATTTTTAACCCAAAAAGGGGTTTTATTTGAAAAAAAACTTGGGAGACCCCCTATTTGAAGATGTTTATGATAAATATCTAAAACTCTATTTTTTGGGTTTTTTTAAAAAAAATTTTTTTTTAAATTTTAACCTAACCATAAAAGGGGAAAAATAATGACCCCAAATTTTTACCCCAGGGCTATTATTTGAAAAAAAATTGGTGGGTCTCCTAAAAGAAGTTTTTAGGCTTAGAAAGATCTAAACACTTTGCTCTTTGGGGTTTTTTAAAAAAAAAGATTTTTAAATTGTTACTTAAACATATAAAGGGCAATCAAAGAACCCCGGGAACGAGGCCAAATTTTTTACCCAAAAGGGGCCTTTAAATTTTAACAAACTTTGGGAGACATTTATTAGAAGGATGTTTCATGCTAAATATCTTAGCTCCAGCTCATTATGGGTTATTTAAAGAAGATTTTTTAAGTTTTTACTATATGCATATAGGGAAAATCAATTGACCCCCGGGGCGGGGCAATTTTGACACCAGGGCTTTCATTTTGAACCAAACTTGTAGACACTTACTAGATGATGTTTCATGCTAAATATCTTAGCTCTAGCTCCATGGGTTCTTTAAAAAGAAGATTTTTAAGTTTTTACTATTATGTATATATAGGGAAAATCATTGACCCCCTGGGGCAGGGCCAATTTTGACCCCAGGGCTTTTATTTGAACAAACTTGGTAGACACTTACTAGAAGATGTTTCATGTCAAATATCTAAGCTCTAGCTCCTCTTTGGGTTTTTTAAAAGAAGATATTTAAAGTTTTTTCTTTCGGTTGCCATGGCAACCAGAGTTCTGCATGGAATTAAATTCTTTGAACGATTTTTAAAGGTGACCACCAAAGGAACAACGTGTGAAGTTTGGATGAAATTGGCTTAGTGGTTTATGAGGAGATGTGTCATTTAAAGTAAAAGTTTACGGACGGACGACGGACAGACGCCGGCGCGACCGGACGAAAAAGCGATTCAACCAAAAGCTCACCCTGTCACTTTTGTGACAGGTGAGCTAAAAAAAAAACATTTTTTTTGGCATATTTGGCTTTTTAAAGTTTTAACTAAATGTATATACAAACAAGGAACCCAACAAATCATTTAATGGTGGTGAACATTTCTATAAAGTATCATAAGAATTCTTCCATGCATGTGGGAGATATCCAGATATTTCATCATCTTTATATGGTCAATTAATGCACAAATCAGTGAAAATTCAATAATTTAAACTTCAAGGTCAAGGTCAAAAAAGAGCCAAGGTCAATTTGAATTTGATAAACATGCAGGTCTTGTCCTTAAAAATGTTTTGTTACAATATGAAGTCAATCCATTCAAATATAGAAAAGTCACAGCCAGGTACAGCCAAAAAAATGTAAAATTCAATAATTTGACATTCAAAGTCAAGGTCATGTACGAGTGAGTCAAGTTCTGTCTGGTTATGTTAAAGGACTATCCTTGAAGATTATTATGTTAAAGTTTGAAGATAATCTATTAAAAAATATCAAAGTTACAGCCAATAATAGCAAGAACAAGCAAAATTTGGACATTTGAATTTAAAGGTCAAGGTCATTCATGGATGAATGTCAAGGTTGGTATGGTCTACTTAAAGGTCTTATCCAAAGGGTTTGGTGGCGAAGTATGAAAAACAAAACACCAAGAACTAAAAAAAGTTATGATCCTGGTACAAGTTTGCAGACGACAATGCCGCCAGGACTATTACAATACTTCTACTTTTTTTCCAAAAAAAAAAATGTCGATCTAATGAATGATGATTAAATTGTCCCTAAACACATTTTTAATTTTTAATCTTAACTTTGACCCCTATAATTGACCTAGACCAAAGGGATATGAATTTGTTACAGCAAACTCTGCCTTACAATAATAAATATCTGTGCCAAGTTAAATTGAAATACCCCAATGCATGTAGAAATTTTGCTCCGGACAAACAATTTTAAATGACCTCTTAGAGTGACCTTGATCTTTGATCTACAGACCTGGTGTCATGCACGCGACACAGCTTCTCATAGATGTGAACATTTTATTAAAACTAGAAATGTGTCCATAGGACACGGATGCCCCCACACGCCACTGTTCTGTCAATCTTATGACTCTAGGTCAAATATTTTTTGGACTACATGTGCCACAAGTTGAAAACTAAATATCAACAAAGGGCCATAATTCTGTTAAATTTGGTCGCAGCAAAAATTCCTTCCTTTACTACCATCTACACATTAAGGTTGTTCATCTCTGGCAGTTTAAGCAAAATGTGCTATCTGGTTTAAGAAAAGTTGCGTTCACAAAATTTTTACATACATGTAGTATATAGTGAAAAAATCAACAAAGGGCCATAATTCTGTTAAATTTGGTCGCAGCAAAAATTCCTTCCTTTACTACTATCTACACATTAAGGTTGTTCATCCCTGGAAGTTTAAGCAAAATCTGCCATCCGGTTTAAGAGGAGTTGCGTTCACAAAATTTCTACATAGTATATAGTGAAAAAATCAACAAAGGGCCATAATTCTGTTAAATTTGGTCGCAGCAAAAATTCCTTCCTTGACTACCATCTACACATTAAGGTTGTTCATCCCTGGAAGTTTAAGCAAAATGTGCCATCCGGTTTAAGAGGACTTGCGTTCACAAAATTTCTAACATAGTATATAGTGAAAAAACTCAACAAAGAGCCCTAATTTCTGTTAAATTTGGTCGCAGCAAAAATTCCTTCCTTTACTAACCATCTACACATTAAGGTTGTTCATCCCTGGAAGTTAAAGCAAAATCTGCCATCCGGTTTTAAGAGAAGTTGCGTTCACAAAATTTCTACATAGTATATAGTGAAAAAATCAACAAAGGGCCATAATTCTGTAAAAATTTTTAATCGCAGCTAAAATTCCTTCCTTTTTACTACCATCTGCACACATTTTAACGGTTGTTCATCTCCCTGGAAGTTTTTAAGCAAAATCTTTGTGCCTAATCTTCGGTTTAAAGAGGAGTTTTGTCGTTCACCCAAATTTCGGGACGTAACAGGACAGATTAGGACGGCAGGGACAGTCAAAACGTCTAACGGACGGACGGACATCAGGATCGGACAAGTCAACGCTAATATGCCTCCCACTTCTGTGGGGGCATAAAAATCCCTCCATGTGTGTTGGAGATATGCTCTGGACAAATCTCAAAGTTTCATTACATTCAGACATCTTGACCTTGCATATATTGACCTATTAGCAATTTTCACAGATGCCGTCATGATATTGACCGTTTGTGTTACAATCCCTCAATAAATTATGACTAAATGGTCCCTACACATTTTCATATTTTTTATTTGAATTTTGACCCTGAGTCAATATGTGACCTTGACCGTAGCCGCTGGGACCTGAATTTTGCACGCAACGGTCTACATCAAAATGGTGCGAAATAACATTGAAATCCGTCTATGCATGTTAGTTTTGCTCCAAGCATTTTTGAAAGACCTTAATTTGTGACCTGAACCTTTGGATCATGCCCGTGACAGGGTTTCTCGTAGTCGTGAACATTTCTATGAAGCTTCGTCAAATCCCCCAAATGCGTGTATGAGATATGCTCCAGCCAAAAGGTTTAATAACAGGCGTATAAAAATTGATTAAGGTTCAATGATATGCCTGTGATAGAGAAAGTGTCGTACACTTTTCAGACTGTCCATGTCCTGACACAATCAAACCAATCCTGTAGCACTTTTCACTTTTTTACATTTCTCTGTTTTACTATATACATATAACTAAAACCATTGACTTCTCCTGGACGGGATCAGTACTGCTAATAGAACAATAAATATGAATACAAATATAGTAAGTTTCATGCCAAAAAGCTAAGTTATACCCCACAACTTTCAAAGAGGATGTTTTTAAAGGTTACAGTTTGTACATCATTGAAATCAAATGACAACCCAACCCCCAAAGTAGGACCAATTTTGACCCAAGAGATATAATTGCAACTTGTATATCACATACCATGTATCAATTAATAAATAAACATAGCATAGCAGAAAACACTTGTATGAAACAACAATGATTACATTACTTCAAGGGCTAAGTTTGTTTGAATTTATATATTAGGATAAAATTCTACAATACAAAATTAGAATAAATACTACACCTTATTCCCATTATAAGTGGAGCTCTTGATGTAATAACTTCTTTGAAGGAGATAACATTTTCAGTAAAATCATAAGAACCTTCTGTATCTTCTCCTGCCACTAGCAATGCGCCCCATTTATATCCTGAACATATATTAAATGGTAAAACTGTACTCTTCATATATCGAACATTTTGGAAATACTTATTTTATGATTAAGACTAAAATTGCTGATGACAATGAAATGAAACATGTGCAACTATCAAGCGGGAGCCATTCTAAACCCATTTCTTATTTCTAAATAAAAAACAAGGAAGATTATTGAAGTAAACAAAACACCAAGAAAGCATCATTTTTTGAATAAATATAATTGAATTTCATATCTGACCTTGACAGTAAATTATATTTAGAGATCAAGTTCAAATTAAATTTATTAATGTTGTTTTGTCATAGTATAAATCAAATCTGTCCAACATAATAAAAGAGCTATAAGTGATCACATGTTTTGCCTGGAAATAGCCAATAACATTTTGCTGGAAATGTATTGACTGTATGGGTATTTGAGTGTTTTCTGTATGGAGAAATTAAGAATTATCAATAAAATTATCAATGTTCCTTAATGTATTTTTTATTTAAAGACAATACCTCAGCAAAACAAAAACCCGTTTAATATGTGCAAGTTATTGAGATATCCTTTACATTTCAAATAACGTCAGTGATATAAGAGCAGCCTGGACAAACTTTAACACAGAAGATAATTAAAGGGCCATAACTCTGACGAAAACAAGATATGTTTGTAAAACATGTCTTTCCCCTATCGGCAGCCAATTAGTCATGTGATCAGGTAATTATGACTGACTTTTGACCTAGTGAACAAACTAGAAATGTGTCGGACAAAGGTGCCCCCACACTCCATCAATTTGTCAATCTTATGTCTCTAGGTCAAATAATCTTTTGGCTACATGTGCCCAAGTTGAAAACTAAAAATCTTTTATTAAGTAAAGGGCAAATACTCCAAAGACTGAATAAATCCACAAGAAAACCCCAAGGTGCATAAGTACACATGCTGACCAACATTTTTGTAAACTTTCAGGCATACAGGTCATAAACTTATTGAGTAACATGCAACAAAAGTTAAATATTGTAAATTTTTACTAAGTCAATGGCATTAACTCCAAAAATACTAAAATTATCCACATGAAAATATCCAGGTGCACAACTACACATGCTGAGCAACATTCCTGTAAGGTTTCAATACAGTTTTAGTAACGTGCGACACAAGTTGAAAAATTGTAAATTTTTATTAATTCAAGGGCAATAACTCTAAAAATACTATAAATATTCACACGAAAATACCCAGGTGCACAACTTCACATGCTGAGCAACATTCCTCAAAGGTTTCATGACTCTAGGTCAATTACTTTTTGAGACATGTGCGACACAAAATGGGAACGGACGGACGGATGTACGGACGGACAAGGGTAAATATAAATGCCCACCTATAGTGGGGACACAAAAATCAATAAGGGTAATCCACTGGTCATGACTAGTCACTAGGTTATAATCATTCTGACCACATAGATTGTGTGCAGAAATTTTATGACAAAGTTATTACCAATCTTATCAAATAACATATGCATAAATTTTATGAATCATGTAGGCCTCATTAATGACAGCAAGTCGTTACATTACATAAATACCTTCAAATCTGTAAACGAAAAACATTTTTAGTTTAATATAAAGATATCACCCAAGGCAACTTGAGTTAGTTGAGTTATTGGTCAGACACCGTCTTTAAGTACAATGTCAATATGACACTGACCCCCTGACCACAAAATCAATAGGGGTCATCTACTGGCCAAGACCAATGCACCTACAAAGTTTGAGGGCCAGCAGCTATGAGCTTGTCAAGTTATTGATCGAAAACCGTTTTCACATACAAGGTCAATATTGACCTTCACCTTTTACATCTTGACCCGAAAATCAATATGGATCATCTAATTGTTAGGTCAAATGCACTTACGAAGTTTTAGGGCTCATGGGTTGTCAAGTTATTGATCGTCAACTTTTTTTCCAACAACAAGATAAATATGACCTTGACCTTTGACCCACTGACCCCAAAATCATTAGGAGTCATGTTTTGGTCAAGAGCAATCATCATACCAAGTAAGAAGTTCCTAGGCCTAAGCGTTTTTTAGTTATTGATCCGAACCTCCAAGGTGAATATGACCTTGACCTTTGACTCCTTGACCCGAAAACAATAGGGGTCATCGCCTGGTCATGAACAATCATCAAACATGATTAAAGTTGTTAGGCCTTAGAGTTCTTTAGTTATTGATCAGTAACCGTTTTTAGCTACAAGGTCAATGTGACTTTGACCTTTGACTTTTGACCCAAAAATCAATAGTGGTCATCTAATGGTCATGATTTATCATCATGCCAAGTTTGAAGTTCCTAGGCCAAAGCGTTCTTTAGATATTGATTGGAAACCGTTTTTACCAACAAGGTCTATGTGACCTTGACCTTTGTTCCCTTGACCCGAAAAACAATAGGGGTCATCTACTGGTCATGAGTAATCATCATACCAAGATTTTGAAGTTTTTAGGCCTAAGGGTTCTTAAGTTATCACTCGCAAACCCAATTGGACTGACCAACATACAGAAAAATGCAAAGCAATATACCACCGCTTCTTTGAAGTGGGGGCATGATCATTGACTAGAAAATGCAGACATGTACATCTAGATTTGACACTGTGTGTGTGTTTGGGTTTGTTTACCCTCGCCACCGGAAAGAGACCATATGGGCGAGCATTTTTGACACTGATCATTCCTGTAAAGTTTTGATGAAATTCCTGACATATTTTGTGACAGACGGACGGTCAGACAGACGGACAGACATACATATGAGGGATTAGTGATCCCTATATATGTCCTTGCTTCTTTGTAGCATGTGGCAGCTTCTGTGTTATAGTCAAGTTTAAAAAAAATAAAATGACCTTAAATATCATGCATTAGTAACCGTCAATTAGTCTACTTAAAGGAATGTTATTTCAAAGTTTTAAAACTATCCAGTCATAGATATAATGTGCCAGTTATACCAAATAGCAAGCAGAATTAAAAAAATATACCTTGAAGGTCAAGGTCATTAATGAGCCAAGGCCATTATGTCTATGTATGGAGAAAATACAATCAGAAATAAAATATTCGAATTACCAAAACTTCTGCATTGAAGGTAGAAGTAAACAAGATTGCATTTTTGACAGCTATGTAAACGCAATAATACAATACTAAATAGTAGGAGCAGATGTAGATTTTTGTTGTTGCTTCTGATGAACCATAAGGCAGAAGTAACAAGTAGTATATTCATTGGTCAATGATTATATTCCAGCATGTCAAATAAAGGAAATGTGCAGATGTGTCAATTTTTAGATACAAAGGCCGTAACATAATTATATTTGATTGAAAATAAAAGTTTTCTTACTTGTTAATAATTTTGATATCATGGCAAACAAGATTTCTACATAAAATCAAATTCTTTGAGTAACTTTGGAAGCCTTTCACCAAAGGAATAATCCTGGCTAATTTGGTTCATTTTTGGACTAGTGGTCTTTTACAAGAAGGTGGTTTTTAACAAGAATTTTTTTAAGATAACACATAAAATTAAAGGGACTTTTTTGACAGGTGATTTACAACCAAATGTACTTACCAATCCTAGGTTGTATTTCATTGCCACAATGGCATCTTATTGGATTCAGAAAACTAGTTTTTTCGCAGGATACACAAACATTAATGCAGTGATGGTTAGCAACTTTTACATCTCCAGCTGAATTTAAAAAAAGTGTGTCAATATAAAATAAATTTCCTTTTAAGTACCGGTATTAATCAAGCAAAAATATTATTGTATTTCTAATTGAATAAATGCATCTGCAAATCTAATGGTTTCTGCTTTTACTTCTTGTTATATGTCCGGACAAAAAATGGTGTATATTGCCATGCACCTGGTCATTCTGTATCTTTTAAATCCATGGAAGGAAATTGAAACTAACTGGCAGAAATGTTAATCGTAATGAGATTATGAGCAGATCCCAGGTTTGACCTTCTTCAGATCAAGGCCACAGTTATTTTGTATTAATGTCAAAATTAAGTATCCGCTCTGTATCTATTTAACCTAAAGAAATAAATGAACACTTTAAAGCAGAAACAGTACTTATAGACTATTTGTATAACACAGACTTGGTCTTCCTGATAACAAAATCGGCCCACCCTCGAAATAACTTGATATAATGGACTAAATTTAATATAGGAAATGTATTTTTTGAACCCATGGAAGGAAATTGAAACCTCTTGGCCGAAATGTTAATCATAATGAAGAAAACTAATGGGCAGAACACAGGTTTTTACTTCCTCATGTCAAGGTCAAGATCACAAAGTCATTTTGTATTTATTTCAAATTTATCATATAACTTATAATGAGACGATATGCAGGACACATATTTTTTTAAAATCAAAATTAGCCTCACACCGGAATCACTCCATCTATAAAGACATACATAGGAAAACACATTTATGTTTTATTGTGTGAAACTACAATGTTTATAGCTTAGATGTTTAGCATAATTACATTAACTTAGTGACCTTTACAAAAATTATACGAATCATGCCCCTTGGTTCAATATTGACCCCACCCAAGGGGCTCACCTGAATATTTATACTTCCGAAGACAAGGAACAAGTAATATTGTAAAATATAAACAAAAGCAAATATAAAATCTAAATCTTCATTTGTATCTGAGTTATTGCACATGTAAAAACATGACTGGATGCTTTTGCTAAGGAAAAACAACAGTTACATAAGAAGTCACTGATTGCTGTATGAATGAAATGGTTTCCTTAGAAGTCAGTCAGTGCCTGCTTTGAAATTCAATTTAAAAAAGATGATAATTGCTATGGAAATCATTGGTTGCTATGAATATTTACAGTTCTATAAAGTAAATGGCTGCTATGAAGTCACTGGCTGCTATGGTAACTAAGCTTTAACTTCTGAAGATTTAGAGATATTTTTACATTTTAAAGTTTTTAAAATATACATAAATAGAAAGTTTATGTTCCCCGGGGCAGGGCCAACTTTGACCTGAGGTCTATTATTTGAAAAAGAATTTTAGAGGTCCACTGTACAAAGAGGTCATATGAGCATAAGATCATTATAAAATTTGGGTTACATGGTTTAAACATAGGGCATAACTGCAGTTTATATTGCATTTATAGAAGTAACACAACATAAATTATAAAATTACAGATAGCTTGGACTTATCAGCATTTAATGTGGTCAAGATGTGTATTCCTAAATTCACCATAGTGAATTACGATAGCAGCCATGTGTTAGTTTATACTTTGTGAAATATCCTTTGCAGTTCAAGTGCCACATGTGCTTACATAGTGGTGGTGTTTGTAGTTTTCACTCTGGATCACAACAGTAAGCAACATTTAATTCACCAGAGCACAGTTCAACCACCGCATCGTTCCTGGGCAAGCTGTCAAGCAGATTACCAGTATTTGTTGCTTTCACTTTTATAAGGAATACATGCCAGAGCAGAGGTACAGTGCAAATGACGGTAGAAAGGATTTCATGATCAATCACAACAAGCCGAGGCCGCATCTGGGAATCAAATCAAACCCACGTCACCCTGAGAAACAAATCAAACCCAGGTCACCCAAACCCAGGTCACAGTCCAACTTAACAGTCCATTGCTCTACGTACCTATTGAGCTATCTGGACTGTTTGGATTGGACTTACATTGAGATTTTCTTACAGTTATTGCAGTTATTTGTACAGATGATTGTGATCAAGAAGATATATTTTTATTAGATAAATATTTTCTTCTATCTAAATAACCATAAATACAAAAGTTATAATTAAAAAATCTTATTCATTTTCTTCGTATCAATGCAAAACTTTACTTAATATTATTAAAAGGGAGGAAATCAAGCCATAATGGAATGTACTGAAATGCCTATATGCATATAGTCAATATAAAATGATTGATCCTATTTAAGCAGTTTTTGGTCTCAAGGCCTTTAGTTGAACAAACTTGGTTGATACCCAGTAAAACATGATTCATTCTAATTATCTTAACTTTAGCTCCTTATCTTATTTTATAGATTTTTTTTATAGTTTTTACTATATACATATAAGGAAAATCAATGACCCACTGGGTCGAGGCAAATTTTGACCCTAGATCTTTAATTTGAGCAAACTTGGTAGACATCCCCAAGAAGGTTTTTCATGCCATTTATCTAAGCCCTAGCGTTTTTTACAAGAAGATGTTTTAAGTTGTTATTTTTTTAGGACAGAATGAAATTTTTTGAACAATTTCAAAAGGGCTTCATGCAAGGAACAATGCTGCTCAGTTTTTAACTTTTTATTGGTATAAGAGTTGTTGTTTTAAAAGTATAATTTCAATACTATAGTCCTTCCAATTCCAGCGTTTGGTCAGATAGTAAATTAGTTTATTATCTCTGTACTTTGACAGCGTTATATACAATTAACAAAATTTGAACAATTCTTCCTGTAGACCTTAAACGCGTGTCTTTCGTTAGTCAGAATGAATAATTTAATATGGTAACAAAAATGGACGTCAAAAAATTCAACACGGGGTGCATAAATTGTTGTGTCTATTCTAGGAGGGGGGATGGGGGGGATTCACCCATATTTTTGAGAATTCCCCCCTTTTTTTCAGAGGCAGGGGGGAATTTTACCTAAAGAAAGAAGGGAAACAATCAACAAATGTAATAAACTCTCATTTTTCGACAAAAAATTCTCATTTTTCAAATCCTAGAATACACACTGAAATGGGCTGGCCGTCTGCCATTTTTTTGTCGGGTTACAATTGTACGTACAATTGAAAAATAGTATCAATGATTATGTACGATATCAAAGTATGATCTCAGTGGCAGGTCACTGCAGTGATGGCAGATAGCTGAAATTTACCGCTCGGTATAGGTAGGTTATAAATTTGGTTGGTATTATTATATAACACAAATACGGCCCATTTCATGGCTATGAAAGTATTGTCCATTGACTGGAGATACTATTAGGTAATTTTGGACTCGTTTTTCCTGTTTTTAGACTATTTTGAGCGGGATAAAAAGTGACAGCTTCGGAAAAATCCACGAAAATGTCCTTTTTTTTGTTCAAAATGTCTCAAGTTTTAACTAAATGGCAGGATTTCGTGTTATTAATATAGACGTTTATCCATTGGGGTCACGCAAGCCAAATATCGACCCCGTGAGTCTTTTCTTGAAAATTTTAGAGACGTTCAATCTGGTCCGGTCGAAGAAAAAATGCTGCCGTTGTAAGCAGATACTTATTTTAAATGCTGCCTTCGATGGCAGAAAAACCATGAAAGTGGCTAACATTCTGACAGAAAATCAAAGTCAATCTTTTATCAATTCCTCTATTTCTTGTGCCCTTTTAGTCGGAATTGAGACGTTAAACTATCATTTCTAATATTTTTTCAAGATAGAAAAGTTATTAATGCGGTATGTGCATCGAAAAAGATTTTTTTAGCAACACGTAGATACAATACAAAATGTGATGATTCAGTACGACCAAATTGCACTATAAATAGAGCAATTAAGATGAAGAAATTCATTTTTCTATATTCATGAATGTGTGCCTGATCTGTTGTGTCTGTCAGTTACATTGCATACACTACCATATGTATCTTAAGTTTAGCAGCGCATAATTCACTGCCTTTTCAAGACATAACGTTAACGCCATTTGCATATTACAGCTGTAACTTCAGTAAGTGGATATTCATTAGCTAGCATATGACATTATTTTCTCGAGGTTCATCGCTTTATGACAAATAGCGCCGACTAAGTAAATTTAAGATTTTATATGTCATAAAGCGATTGCATTATTACCTAGAGAAAATAATGTCATATGCAAGCAAATGAATATACACTTACTAAAGTTACAGCTGTAATATGCAAATGGCGCTATGTCTTGAAAAGGCAGTGAATTATGCGCTGCTAAACTTAAGATACATATGGTATTGTAAGCATAAAACTGACAGACACAACGAGCAAGCACACATGCATGAATATAGAAAACTGAATTTCTTCATATCAATTGCTCTTTTTATAGTGCAATTTGGTCGTTCTGAATCATCACATTTTGTATTTTATCTGCGTGTTGCTAAAAAGCTTTTTCGATGCACATACCGCATTAATTACTTTTCTTTCACGAGAAAATATTAGAGATGATAGTTTAACGTCTCAATTCCAACTATTTTGTTTGTTTCATTTTACGCCTTTTCCCAACAGTATTTCAGTCATATAGGCGGGTAGTTTCCTAACCATCATTCCTGGAGAGTTGCACCAGTACTAGACTACCTTCCTCCGTGCTTAACTACCAAAGCATCTCCCGGGGATCGAACCCACGCCAGAGAGGTAACTGGATTAGAAGTCATCGACTCTTACCCGTCGACCACGGAGGCGGTCTCAATTCCGACTAAACGGGCGCAAAGAATGGAGGAATTGATAAAAGATTGACTTTGATTTTCTGTCAGAATGTTAGCCACTTTCATGGTATTTCTGCCATCGACGGCAGCATTTAAAATAAGTATCTGCCTACAACGGCAGCATTTTTTCTTCAACCGGACCAGATTGAACGTCTGTAAAACTTTCAAGATAAGACTCACGGGATAGATATTTGGCTTGCGTGACCCCAATGGATGAACATTTATATTAATCACACGAAATCCTGCCATTTAGTTAAAACTTGAGATATTTTGAAAAAAAACAGACATTTTCACGGATTTTTCCGAAGCTGTCACTTTTATCCTGCTCAAAATAGTCTAAAAACAGGAAAAACGAGTCCAAAATTACCTAAAAGTATCTCCAGTCAATGGACAATACTTCCATAGCAATGAAATGGGCCGTATTTGTATAATATAATAATACCAACCAAATTCATAACCTACCTGTACCGAGCGGTTAATTTCAGCTATCTGCCATCACTGCAGTGATCTGCCATCACTGCCGCCTGTAATACGGTGTGTACCAGTCTGTAAGCTTCTGCAGAATAAATACAGCACATTGCATTCACTTTTGCTACATGTTATTTTTTATTAGAGAATATATCCAAAATAAGAATGCATTCTAAAGATCATCACTACCTTTAGGATTTACCATACATAGATGACACTTATCTGGATCTCTCTCCTCAGTAACATCTATATCAATCATCTGAAAAAAATATCATACTTGATTTTTTTGTGTACAAAAATATTTTACATATTCATTTGATTTAAGTGTATTGACAAGACTGGAAAACATGTATCAGGAATAACAAGATTTATTTGTGTAAAACTGATATCCCATTGCATTACACTAAAAAGCAGGAACAAATCATATTTTATTTGTTTCTATTTGATTGGACTTTGCCATTATGTAAAAGTTTCTGGTGCATTTCGGGGTCAATGTCATTTTTCAGCATTTCAAATGAAAGACAATGAGTAGATGTGTCAAATGATCATGCACAAAGACCATAGTATAATAAAGTAGAATCCCTACTTAAGACCACCCCGGCATTAAGACCGCCCCTTAATTAAGGCAATTTTTTAAAAGTACGGAATTTTGTTCTTTATGTCAATGGTTATATGGCCCAGAATTAAGACCACCTCGCTTATCCATTTTTAAGACCACAAGATTCAGTCCCAATTCTTTGTTTTGTTCTTTTTCTGACCCCACTATTGAGACCATTGATTTAAAGACAAAAGCTACCTATATCTTGAATTTATTGATATGTTGTTATTATCTGCTTGAATGCTCTTAAGCATGACACTTGATTTCAAAAGGTGTCAAAAACAAATGTAATTTGATATGCATTTGAAATAAAAAATAATAATAATGTGTTATATTATACTAAGATATATGAATATTACATGTATTTTAATCAATCCAATCTTGCCCAATAATTAAAGGTGGTAGAGTTTTGTCCACTATGTAAAATTGAAAGTGTGGGGTTTTGTCCACTCTGTAAAATTTAGGTGTGGGGTTTTGTCAACAACTCTATAAAACTTTGAGGTGTGGGGTTTTGACTGTTGGGGTTTCGTCCGTCTTCCGTCAAAACACCTTATATCATTGGGATATTGTATGAAATAAGGTGAGAAAGTAAATTTTAGAGTGGTTAAATGTTGCTTTAAGCACATTGATTATGCGAAGAATTAATTTCTAATTTGATGGATGAGTTATGTACATGTACATCATATAATATTTAATTATGAAATTAGACCAAATAGAATTTGATATTAAATTTCTTCCTTCCCATCAGATGTTAAATTATTACTTACTTTTATATTGTAGTTGTTGGTTAAGATTTGTTTGTTCATACAAAATAACTTCAATAGACCATGGTCAAAAAGTGTGTATGCAATGATAAGAATATTCACAATTAAGACCAACCTACAATTGATACCACTTTGGTCCAGTCCCGATGGTTGTCTTAATTGAGGGTTTTTACTGTAATTGATTCAAATAAAAACATTCCTTGATAAAAATTGTGGTATCTAAAATTGAAATACATTTCTTAAATACCATCTTTTCAATTAAGCATAACCAATGTCTGAAAACATAAAAAACGACATAATATTATACTCGTAAATGATTTTAAATCATCATTATATACACTGTGTTAACCATAATATCCTCATAATATGCTCAAATCATTTTATAAATATCCCTGCAAAGCAAACATCACTATCACTAGAGTTCATGACCTCAAAAAATTCCATGAAAGCAAACATCTTTCTTGCTAGATGTCATAACCTTTAACCCATTACCCGATATACATGCCTTTTCAACCCCACCCCCCTTCTGTTGTCTCAAATGGTAAAAAATTGCCTTATTTAGGCCCCCAATACTTGTTCTTGTTTAAAAAATATTGTATAAAAAGTGACCATTTTTTCGGCGCCGCCCCTATCCAAAAGATACATCAGGGGGTTGCCAGATGTGCTCCCTTCTGTTTGGGGGGTCTGAAGAGAGGCAACCCCCTCATCTCCAAGAAAAATTTTGGACTTGGGAGAGGCTAAAAATGACCCCAGGTTGATCATAAGGTAACGTATAACCAACATAGAAAAGTAGTTGACTCTATCTCAATCCATTGAAAAGTTTGATATCAATTTTGATGGGAAAAAAATCAGCGCATAATAGTGATTTTTGGCAGTTTTGAGATGTCCGCTCGTTGCCATGGTAACAGGAAATTTAAGACTGAGCATGTTGTTACAAAGGCAATGGTCCAAAAATGAAAGTGAAAAATTCCTTATTTAGGTCCCAAAACACTGATTTTTCGTTTGAGAAATGTTCTTGAAAAAGTGACCACTTTTCGGCACAGCCCCCCCCCCCCCATCAAAATGATACATAACAATGTATCAAAATGATACATCAGAGGGTTGCCAGAAGGGGGATCAGCCCCATTCTGTTTGGGGGGTTTGAAGGGGGCTGTAGTCCCCCTCATCGCCAAGAAAAGTTTGGACATGTGACAGGCTAAAAATGGCCTCAGGTCGATTTTAAGGAAACGCGTAACCCACGCTGAAAAGCCTTTTACTCTATCTCATTGCATTGAGAAGTTGCAGCACTTTAAAATCAGTTCTGATAGAAAAAAAAAACAAATGCAAAATTTTTCTTAATTTTGAGACGTACCCCCTTTGTCAGGGTAACAGGAAATTTTTATGATTAAGCATGTTTTACAGAGGTTATGGTTCAGTCAACATATGTGCCAATTTTCATCAGTTTTGAAGCATTTTTCATAGTTTTATAGCAGTTGGAACTTGTAACAGGAGGCTTTTCAATGAAAACGACCATTTTCACAATATGCTAATGGGGTAAAAGGTTAAACAAGAGGGCCATGATGGCCCTGAGGTCGCTCACCAGTATATAGGCCCCCCACCCCCGAGCCAATTTTGACCCAAGGGCTTTTATTTGTTTATTTGAACAGACTTGGTAGACACCCATAAGAAGATGTTTCATGCTAAACATCTAAGTTCTAGCTCATTGGCATTTTTAAAAGAAGATTTTTAAAGTTTTTACTATACACATATAGTTAAAAACAATGTCACCCCTGGGGCAGGGCCAGTTTTGACCCCCCGGCGTTTATTTTAACAAACTTTGTAGATATTTACTTAAAGATGTTTCATGCTTAATATCTAAACTCTAGGTATTTGGGTTTTTCCAAAGAAGATTTTTAAGTTTTTGTTTTATTTGAACATACTTGGTAGACACCCATTAGAACATGTTTCATGCTAAATATCTTAGCTCTAGCTCTTTGAGTTCTTTAAAAGAAGATTTTTAAGTTTTTACTATATGCATATAGGGAAAATCAATGACCCCCTGGGGCGGGGCCAATTTTGACCCCAGAGCTTTTATTTGAACAAACTTGGTAGACACTCATTAGAAGATGTTTCATGCTAAATATCTTAGCTCTAGCTCTTTGGGTTCTTTAAAAGAAGACTTTTTAAGTTTTTACTATATGCATATAGGGAAAATCTATGACCCCCTGGGGCAGGGTCAATTTTGACCCCAGGGCTTTTATTTGAACAAACTTGGTAGACATTCACTAGAAGATGTTTCATGCCAAATATCTAAGCTCTAGCTCTTATGGTTCTTTAAAAGAAGATTTTTTAAGTTTTTACCATATGCATATAGGGAAAATCAATGACCCCCTGGGGCGGGGCCAATTTTGACCCCAGGGCTTTAATTTGAACAAACTTGGTAGACACTCACTAGAAGATGTTTCATGCTTAATATCTTAGCTCTAGCTCTTTGGGTTCTTTAAAAAGAATTTTTTTAAAGTTTTTACTATATGCATATAGGGGAAATCTATGACCCCCTGGGGCGGGGTCAATTTTGACCCCAGGGCTTTTATTTGAACAAACTTGGTAGACATTCACTAGAAGATGTTTCATGCCAAATATCTAAGCTCTAGCTCTTATGGTTCTTTAAAAGAAGATTTTTTAAGTTTTTACTATATGCATATAGGGAAAATCAATGACCCCGGGGCGGGGCCAATTTTGACCCCAGGGCTTTAATTTGAACAAACTTGGTAGACACTCACTAGAAGATGTTTCATGCCAAATATCTTAGCTCTAGCTCTTTGGGTTCTTTAAAGGAAGATTTTTTAAATATTTACTATATGCATATAGGGAAAATCAATGAACCCCTGGGTCGGGGCCAATTTTGACCCCAGGGCTTTTATTTGAACAAACTTGGTAGACATTCACTAGAAGATGTTTCATGCCAAATATCTAAGCTCTAGCTCTTACGGTTCTTTAAAAGAAGATTTTTTTAAGTTTTTACTATATGCATATAGGGAAAATCAATGACCCCCCAGGGGCGGGGCCAATTTTGACCCCAGGGCTTTTATTTGAACAAACTTGGTAGACACTCACTAGAAGATGTTTCATGCCAAATATCTAAGCTCTAGCTCTTATGGTTTTTTAAAAGAAGATATTTAAAGTTTTTTCTTTTGGTTGCCATGGCAACCAGAGTTCTGCATGGAATTAAATTCTTTGAACAATTTTTAAAGGTGACCACCAAAGGAACATTCCTGTGAAGTTTGGATGAAATTGGCTCAGTGGTTTATGAGGAGATGTCATTTAAAGCAAAAGTTTACGGACGGACGGACGACGGACAGACGGACGGACGCCGGACGAAAAGCGATCACAAAAGCTCACCCTGTCACTTTGTGACAGGTGAGCTAAAAAGGCATAACATGTACAAGAGACCCTTATATTGCTCAACTGAATGTAAATACTCTTAATGACAAGGAACAAAATAATATTATAAACTATTAGCGAAAGCAGGTATAAAATCTAAATCTTATACTAATATTGAATAGAAGTTAATATGTGTATCTGAAATAGTATACCTGTAAAACATTACAAGTTGCTTTTGCTAAGGGAAATCAATAGTTACTAAAGATGTCACTAGTTGCCATACAAATTTAGTGGTTTTCTTGCAAGTCAGTGAATGCTATGAAATCAATGGTAGATTCACTGGTTGCTATGGAAGTCACTGGTTGCTATGTAAAGAGTCAATGCTTGTTATGAAAGTGACTGGTTGCTACGGAAATTTTACAGTTTGTTATGAAAAGACAATGGCTGCTTTGAAGTCATTAGTGCTATGGAAGCCAATGGTTTTTATGGAGAGCAAACAGTTGCTATGGGAGTCATCGGTTGCTATGGGCGTCAATGTTTCTTATGAAAAGTCAATGTTTGCTATTGAAAGTCGATGTTTTTTATCGAAAGTCACTAATTTGTACTTGAATTAACTGTTTGTCATGGAAGTCAAAAATTGCTGAAGAAAGTCATAGGTTCCCATAGAAGTCCATGGTCACTTTGAAAATTCTGTGGTTGCTATGGAAGTCAATGGTTGCTATTGAAAGTCAATGGTTGCAATAAAAGTCAGTCACTGGTTGCTATGAAAAGTCAATGGTTGCTATCGCCAGCCACTTGATGCTATTGAAAGGATGCTATGGAAGTTCAGTGGTTGCAGGAAGTTGGTGGCTAAATAAAATCAATGGTTGCAATAAGAGTTATTGGTTGCAATAGAGTGTCAATGATTGCTTTCGCAAGCCACTGGATGCTATTGAAATGTTGCTATGGAAATTCAATGGTTGCAGGAAGTTGGTGGCTAAATAAAACAAGAGGGCCATGATGGCCCTAGATTGCTCACTTGACCCATCAAACTCATCCAAACAATTACCTAGACAAGCATTCTGACCTAGTCTCATGACAGGCGAGTCAAAAATGTGACCACTACAGTGTTAACAAGGATTATCCATATTTGAGCAGTGTGACCTAGTTTTTTACCCAGGTGACCCATATTCAAATTTGACCTAGAAATCATCAAAACAAACTTTCAGACCAATTTCCAGGATACTTGGATCAAAACAGTAGCAACTAGAGTGTTAACAAGATTTTTCTATTTTTAGCTCAGGTGACCTAGTTTCACATGCGATTTCGAACTCATTCGAGCAATTACCTAGACAAGCATCCTGACCAAGTTTGATGATAATTGAGTAGAAAATGTGACCACTAGAATGTTAACAATGTTTTTCCAATTTTGGGCGGTGTGACCTAGTTTTTCATCCAAGATGACCCATGTTCGAACTTGACTTAGAAATCATCAAAACAAACTTTCAGACCAATTTACAGGATATTTGGATCAAAACAGAAGCCACTAGAGTGTTCACAAGATTTTTCCATTTTAAGCTCCTGTGACCTAGTTTCATCCGAGATGACCAATGTTCGAACTCATCCAAGCTATCACCTAGAAAAACATCCTGACCAAGTTTGATGATGATTGAGGCAAAATTGTGACCGCTAGAGTGTTAACAAGGTTTTTCTATTTTTAGCTCCGGTGACCTAGTTTTTCATCCAGGATTAGCTATGTTCGAACTCATCCAAGCTATCACCTAGATAAGCATATCCTGACCAAGTTTGATGATGATTAAGGCAAAAATGTGACCGCTAGAGTGTAAACAATGTTTTTCTACTTTTAGCTCCAGTGACCTACTTTTTCATCCGAGATGACCCTTGTTCGAACTCATCCGAGCTATCACTTAGACAAGCTTCCTGACAAAGTTTGATGATGATTGAGGCAAAAATGCGACTGCTAGAGTGTTAACAACAAAATGTGAACGGACGGACGACGGACGGACGAAGGACAATTATCGATCCTAAAAGCTCACCCTGAGCATGCTCAGGTGAGCTAACAATGGTTGCAATAAGAGTCATTGGTTGCAATAGAGAGTCAATGATTGCTTTCGCAAGCCACTGGATGCAATTGAAAGGTTGCTATGGAAGTTGGTTGCTAAAGATAGTCAATGGTTGCAGTTATAGTCACTGGTTGCTATAGAAAGCCAAGGGTTGCTTTCGCAAGTTCTATTTATCAGCTTGAAAAAAATACAGCCGTTATTTTAATAGCCACTTGACTGATCCTACTGACTTATATTCAAATATTTTTGTCAAAAGTTTAATGGTACATTTTTAAATAAAAATACTTACTAAATCTCTTAAGCCATTTTGCACTTTGCTTTTGTAGCCATCCACTTTCTTGTTTTTTAAACAAAAGTCTGCAATTGTGTTCAGTCGTTTAGTGATTGGGTTGTCTTTAAATGGTTTCTATAAATATATCAAATTCATGTTACCATGGCTAGACAGAAGCTAATTTTCAAAGAAAGATGCATTGGATTAATAGAATAGGAGAAAATAAAAACAATGTAACATTGTTTTACCACTTGAAATGCTAAAAGAGTAATTCTGCAAAAGAAGTACAAAATATTTACAACTTGGTAACCTGCAACAAAATTATGAGTTATAATATTTGAGTTTATATGATGACACTGTTTTCCCGTCATTTTAACAGGAACTTTATGTAAAGCATTGACCTACATTTTATGGAGGTAAATCAATTTAAGTGGACTGTTTTATCAAAGAACAACGTGTATCCGATTTCATTTACAGCCCTAATGTTTAAATTCTGAACCAGTACCGTGTGAAAATTGTTATAACCATTTTAGTAAGGTTATTCCTTCTAAAAATTGAAAGAATTAATAATATTTCGAACGAACCGGAACAATAATATCATACAATTTGATCTAATGATTGCAAAGTGTCCTGTCATTTACACTTCTTTTTCACTAGATTCACATTACTTTATGTTTATATTTCATTACATCAGTAAATAATCAGTGGTAACCATCTCATTTCCTTTAATCCAACCACACGCATATGTACTTTATTTAAGATTCCCAATTATTTTACCGTAAATTGTTTCATTAAACTTAGTTACGTTCACGAGACCAGATCGTGTTGCTCTTTCAAATACACTACCGGCAGGTATGCACTGCATACCTTGAGAAGGCCTAAATAAAATGCTACCTTGATGAATATCCTATAGCTGAAGGGGAAGTGTAACGACACAGAAATTCCATTTCATACGTTTTATTATGCCCCCGGCATAACATGGCTGGGGCATATAGTGTTACCCTGTTCCGTCCTTCGTCATTCCATCATCATAAGTTTCCGTTCATTATCTTAGTAAATGTTTCACACAAATTCAACTCAAATTTAACTTATTGATATATCATAAAAAATACAGGTCAAGTTCGAATTTGGTCATGGTCAATTGGTTTTTCACAGAGTTATTTCCCTTGATTAAATTTTCAGTTTCCTACATTATCTCCCTAACAGTTGTACATATTCGAATCAAATTTGGATATGTATTAACATTGAATGTTTTACGGGTTTTGAATTTAAAATGAAAAAAATGTTCGTCCAACAAATTTGGAAATAAATATTATAACATCTGAAATTTTGGCTGCATGCGGGGGCGTCCATAGTGTAACGACACATTTCTTGTTTGGATTTAACTCGATACAGTGTTGGGACTGTAACTCTAGACGTTTGCAGAAAAAATCAACACAAAAATGACAAATATGTTATATTTTTCGCCAATTCTTACAGTTTTTATTCGATATCGAATATGAATCGTTGTGAAGAGATAAATTTATACGTTTTAAAGTTCATTCTAAGATTATAGCATTTAATCATTCAAGCGCTTTTTCTGGTATATACCGCAATACAATATACTGGAATACAGAATGAGTGTGTAGCTCAAAACTTTTTTTTGTTTTGAATAACTTGTTCCGGTAAGGTGGTTTCCTGTTTCCAATTGTTAGTGCATGATTGAACGGGAAACCAGCTGCAATCGTGCCAATCACAACTTTTCGGCCTTTTCCGTCACTCTTCGGATTAATGATAGAAGCCGATGTAGTTCCGATTGCAATCGTGACAATTCGGGCGATTCCGTCATACTGCGGAATCAGACGAAGTAATATTAGGGAAATCTAAGCTATTTTAGTAACTTTGGTAAACCCAGTTTGTTGATATAAATAGGATTTCTATTTTCACTTGATTTATCGGATTAAACCGTAATAAATTATAAACAAAATTGTTCCGTTTCAATTATTTTTCAAGTTAGTTTCTTTCATAATTGTTTTTTGTCTGTATTAGTTTTATACAATAGAGAATGGTGACTGTAGAAGTATTCCCTCTTCAAAGGGTGGTCCTGCTTACCAAATCACGCATGATCGAGTTATATTTAGATCTACTGAACGCAATTCAGTCGTGAGGTAATCTAAAAATAGCCCATGCATATCATTAACTTTGCCACGTGCTGATGTACATATAGCGCATCGTATTTGTGATCGTGTAATATAGTTGATACATGCTTATTAATTGGTACCACGTAACGAAGTATTTTAGTGCATTTACTTGTCTATAAAGCAAACGAATGATTTCTCTGCGAAAAAGGGGAAATGAAATGTGCACACTTGTTTCCCTTCAGTATGATCTCCACGTTAGTATTTTTACGATTGATCATTTTCTTTACTAGTTTTATACAATAGAGAATAGATTTCAAATCGTTTTGACAAAAAATATTCGTTTCTCCAAAAAAAAAAACAACAACTAAATAAACCCTTTATGATATACAAATATCGTAATTCAAAAAAATGTGAAAATAAATTGAAACCAAAAAAAAAAAAAAAAAAAAAAAATAAAGGGTTGGGATGAAGGCACATCTGTGCAAGCCTTTCTTTTAAAAGGAAACTTTATTTAAATCTCAGTCTTATTATTTTGTGGCAGGACGGGTACGCATAAGTAATAATTGTGCCAAATTCATTAAATTCTTACTGAATATGTCTAATTTGAATAAAATGATGAACAAACTATGTGTTGGAAGCTGTGTTCCCTATTACAGGTTAAGTAGAATTAATTCCTTTTTGAATGACACTATAATTTATATTCATAATATATAGGGTGTGGAACTTCAAACATAATATTTCTACTTCGCATGAAGTCAAAACATGTTGATCTATAAGAAATAAACAAGACTGCATTTGTGAAACAAGAAATGTCAAAAAACACATATGCGCCCCTTTCCACCCCTTGACTACCCCTGACTCACATTATTGGTAATTTTGTTATAGAAACTTGTCATAAATGGGTACATGAAAGTGTTCAGAAATGGAAAAAAGAACAAGAGGGCCATGATGGCCCTATATCACTCACCTGACCTAACAAACTTTCAGACCAATTTACAGGATATTTGGATCAATACAGTAGCCACTAGTTAACAAGATTTTTCTCATTAGCTCTGGTGACCTAGTTTTTCATGTTCAAACTTATCTGCGCAATTACATAGACAAGCATCTTGACCAAGTTTGATGACAATTGTGTCATAAATGTGACCACTAGAGTGTTAACAATATTTTCCTATTTTTAGCTCCTGTGACCTAGTTTTTCATCAGAGATGACCCATATTTGAACTCATCTGTGCAATAACCTAGACCAGCATCCTGACCAAGTTTGATGACACTTGAGTCAAAAATGTGACCGTTAGAGCGTTAACAATGTTTTTCTATTTTGAGCTCCGGTGACCTAGTTTTTTTCATCCGAGATGACCCATGTTCGAACTCATTGGAGCTATAATCTAAGCAAGTATCCTAACCAAGCTTGATATGATCGAGGCAAAAATGTGACCATTAGAGTGTTAACGAACAAGTGTGGACGAACGACAGACGAAGGACATTCAACGATCCTAAAAGCTCACCCTGAGCAAGCTCAGGTGAGTCAAAAATTAATGACCTACTAATTATAACCATCCAATAAGTAAAATATAAAGACATAAACCATTGAACTAGTGACCCCAGTATGACTAATAAATATGTAAAATATAAAGACTTTGAGATAAAAAGTTTTAAAAGTAATAAGCTGAAACAATGTTTACATTTAAGGCCCCTGTGACCATGACCATTGAACAAGTGATCCAAAAGCAGAAACCATTCTAACATTTAAGGCCCCTGTGACCTTGACCTTGGACCTAGTAACCCCAAAATCAAAGGGGTTATATACTAGAGATGACCAATCACTATGTGAAGAATTTGTGACGAATACTTTTTAAGATAATCATCAGAAACCATTTTGACATTTAAGGTGCCTGTGACGTTGACCTAGTGACCCCAAAATGAATATGGGTCATCTACTAGTTATGACCAATCAGTATGTAAAATATGAAGACTTTGTGATGAATATCTTTCAAAATGATTTAGCTGAAACCATTTTAACATTTAAGGCCCCTGTGACCTTGACCTTGGACCTAGCAACCCCAAAATCAAAGGGGTTATCTACTAATGATGACCAATCACTATGTGAAATATGAAAACTTTGTGATGAATTGTTTTTAAGATAATCAGCCAAAACCATTTTGACATTTAAGGCCCCTGTGACCTTGCCCTAGTTACCCCAACATGAGTATTGGTCATCTTCTAGTTATGACCAATCAGTATGTGATATATGAAGACTTTGTGATGAATAGTTTTCAAGATAATCAGCGGAAACCATTCTAACATTTAAGGCTCCTGTGACCTTAAACTTTGAACTAGTGGCCTTATTTTTTTATCATTTCTTTGATTAAAACATGGCAAAATGTTAACATGGTTGGAGAAATAAGATGACCTGTTAACTATCCTAATATCTTTGTATATCAGAATGATTCAACTACGTTAAGATTATTGTTTGAGACGTTTTACACCAACTTGAGCAACACAATAACAGGGACACCAACTTGAGCAACACAATAACAGGGAGAGGCAATTTACCTTCATATTCTTTCTCTTATTTTAATTATACATTTAACTGTAAGATCAGAAAAACAAAATTTTAAGAAAAACATGCCTGATAACACTATTACATTATGTTACAAAAATGTTTACATGTTTTCCTCTTATGTACTCTGTGATATAAGAATGAATTTTGTTAATCATTTATTTTGTACTGTATTTTCTTTTTTATTTGTTTGATGTATATAATGTTTATAAAAGTTAATTTATAAGCATATTCTTTAATCTTTAACATTTGTGTTCAACAAATATCCTTGTAAGTGTTAGGATTAGTATTACTCTTTTATGTTTCTTTCCAATGTAATTATATATTGATAAAAGGTTGTTAACACCCTATAGGTAATTTAATTTGTTGTTCTGTAACATGTTGGTTCATTGCTGTCTAAGTATGTTGCTATGGTCATCATAGAAACCAAGCTTGACAACCAAAGCACATGTAAGGGTAAATCTGGGGCAGTTTTTTTATATTTGCCCGCCCGCATTGCTCAATCGGGTAGAGCGCCAGACTGGTAATCTCGACATTGTAGGTTCGATTCCCGGGCTGGCCAACTAAAATTTCTAATCTGTCTTTCGGAAGAGACTTTAAATCGAGGTCCCGTGTATGAGTGGTAAAACACTTGGCATGTCAAAGAACCAGGGGAAGCTTCTGTTATTGGGGCATCTTTCCGTATCTGTATCTTGCACTAATTCCTCCAAATAGAAATGACTAACACTCTTCTGGAGGACTCGCCCATATGGGCAACCGGTGGCGAGTATTAACAAGAGGGCCATGATGGCCCTGAGGTCGCTCACCTGTATATAGCCCCCCCGGCCAATTTTTACCCAAGGGCTTTTATTTGAACAGACTTGGTAGACACCCATAAGAAGAAGTTTCATGCTAATTATCTAAGTTCTAGCTCATTGGGTTTTTTAAAAGAAGATTTTTTAACTTTTTACTATACACATATAGTTAAAAACAATGACACCCCTGGGGCAGGGCCAGTTTTGACCCCCGGACTTTTATTTGAACAAACTTTGTAGATATTTACTTAAAAATGTTTCATGTATAATATCTAAACTCAAGCTATTTGGGTTTTTTCAAAGAAGATTTTTAAGTTTTTGCTATACACATATAAGGAAAATCAATGACCCCAGGGGCGGGCCACTTTTGACCCCAGGGCTTTTATTTGAACATACTTGGTAGACACCCATTAGAACATGTTTCATGCTAAATATCTTAGCTCTAGCTCCTTGAGTTCTTTTAAAGAAGATTTTTTAAGTTTTTACTATATGCATATAGGGAAAATCAATGACCCCCTGGGGCGGGGCCAATTTTGACCCCAGGGCTTTTATTTGAACAAACTTGGTAGACACTCATAAGAAGATGTTTCATGCTAAATATCTTAGCTCTAGCCCTTTGGGTTCTTTAAAAGAAGATTTTTTAAGTGTTTACTTTATGCATATAGGGAAAATCTATGACCCCCTGAGACGGGGCCAATTTTGACCCCAGGGCTTTTATTTGAACAAACTTGGTAGGCATTCACTAGAAGATGTTTCATGTCAAATATCTAAGCTCTAGCTCTTACGGTTCTTTAAAAGAAGATTTTTTAAGTTTTTACTATATGCATATAGGGAAAATCAATGACCCCCCGGGCCGGGGCCAATTTTGACCATAGGGCTTTTATTTGAACAAACTTGGTAGACACTCACTAGAAGATATTTCATGTCAAATATCTTAGCTCTAGCTCTTTGGGTTCTTTAAAAGAAGATTTTTAAGTTTTTACTATATGCATATAGGGAAAATCTATGACACCCTGGGGCAGGGCCAATTTTGACCTCAGGGCTTTTATTTGAACAAACTTGGTAGACACTCATTAGAAGATGTTTCATGCTAAATATCTTAGCTCTAGCTCTTCGGGTTCTTTAAAAGAAGATTTTTTAAGTTTTTACTATATGCATATAGGGAAAATCAATGACCCCCTGGGGCGGGGCCAATTTTGACCCCAGGGCTTTTATTTGAACAAACTTGGTAGACATTCACTAGAAGATGTTTCATGCCAAATATCTAAGCTTTAGCTTTTACAGTTCTTTAAAAGAAGATTTTTTAAGTTTTTACTATATGCATATAGGGAAAATCAATGACCCCCCGGGCCGGGCCAATTTTGACCCCAGGGCTTTTATTTTAACAAACTTGGTAGACACTCACTAGAAGATGTTTCATGCCAAATATCTTAGCTCTAGCTCTTTGGGTTCTTTAAAAGAAGATTTTTTAAGTTTTTACTATATGCATATAGGGAAAATCAATGACCCCCTGGGGCCGGGCCAATTTTGACCCTAGGGCTTTTATTTGAACAAACTTGGTAGACATTCACTAGAAGATGTTTCATGCCAAATATCTAAGCTCTAGCTCTTACGGTTCTTTAAAAGAAGATTTTTTAAGTTTTTACTATATGCATATAGGGAAAATCTATGACCCCCTGGGGCAGGGCCAATTTTGACCTCAGGGCTTTTATTTGAACAAACTTGGTAGACACTTATTAGAAGATGTTTCATGCTAAATATCTTAGCTCTAGCTCTTTGTGTTCTTTAAAAGAAGATTTTTTAAGTTTTTACTATATGCATATAGGGAAAATCAATGACCCCCTGGGGCGGGGCCAATTTTGACCCCAGGGCTTTTATTTGAACAAACTTGGTAGACATTCACTAGAAGATGTTTCATGCCAAATATCTAAGCTCTAGATTTTACAGTTCTTTAAAAGAAGATTTTTTAAGTTTTTACTATATGCATAAAGGGAAAATCAATGACCCCCCGGGCCGGGGCCAATTTTGACCTCAGGGCTTTTATTTGAACAAACTTGGTAGACACTCACTAGAAGATGTTTCATGCCAAATTTCTTAGCTCTAGCTCTTTGGGTTCTTTAAAAGAAGATTTTTTAAGTTTTTACTATATGCATATAGGGAAAATCAATGACCCCCTGGGGCCGGGCCAATTTTGACCCTAGGGCTTTTATTTGAACAAACTTGGTAGACACTCATTAGAAGATGTTTCATGCCAAATATCTAAGCTCTAGCTCTTACGGTTCTTTAAAAGAAGATATTTAAAGATTTTTCTTTCGGTTGCCATGGCAACCAGAGTTCTGCATGAAATGGAATTCTTTGAACAATCTTGATAGAGCTTCATACAAAGAGTATTCCTGCCAAGTTTCATTAACATTGGCCTTGCGGTACCATAGAAGATGTCCTTAGAATATTTAAAATGTGGACGGACGACAGACGACGGACGCCATTTGGTTGGCCATCCTAAAAGCTCACCTGCACTTTGTGCAAGGTGAGCTAATAAACTCAAATACACACATATACATTTTTATATATGTTTTGCTTGGACAATAAATTTATATAGTTTAACCAACTTTTGTTGCAGGTAAGAAATTCATTTATTTTCATATTTATAAGTTTTGCTGTTTGCTAAGATTACAAATAAGTTTGTACAATATTTTCTTCTTAATAAGATTCTGTATAATGTTTTCAATATTACAATATTTCTCTAAAATGTTCTGTAATGTTTTATGTACACTGTTCAAATATTTCTATCTAAATGTATTAACAGAAAATCTTTAAATAATTTTAATTTTCTAGTTACATACTTTATAAAGCTATTCAATTCCCTTGTCCTCTCATTTACATAAGCAAGTATAATTCACTTACATTAAATCTTTCTTGTATTATTATGATGATTGTAAATAGATATATATATATATATATGATTGCTTGCATAATAAATTTATATAGTTGAACCAATTTTTGTTGCAGCTTTGTTATTTGAAAAATAAAGAACAGACTCTAAGAAATTTATTTCGAGAAAATTAAAACAAAAGAAACAAGAGGGCCATGATGGCCATGAATCGCTCACCAGAAACAACCGTTTTTCAGTGATTATAGAATTTTTTTTTTTTCAAATAAACTTGTAGAAAGACAAGTCCAGGTCAACTTCAACATGCCTCTCTAGTTATAAGGTTTCCCGACTCTGATTTTTCTTTTTTCTTATAGTAAAAATGAAAGGAACCAAGTTTGGTGATCATCCATCCATTAAATGGTGATAAAACTTGCCAATGACTGTTTTTCAAAATTGTGATCTTTCTTCTTTTTTTTTTAATTATCTAAAAATTAGATACTTATATAATCTCAGTATTTAGTTATACATGTATACTGTTTGTCAGGATGACACCACCGATCAATATTTATTTAAGATAACATAGGTATACTAGTCAACTTGACCAGAAAGTTAACATTTCAGGTTAATTATCTTACACTCTAATAGAAATTGGATAAATTGTATCTTTAACTACATAGAGGAAAGAGGCAAAAGGTTGTTTTGATGAAATGTATTCAGTGAACATGAAAACAACTTTACATACATTGTATGAAACGGTGCATAATTACTTTCAACAAGTGATAACCAAGTTTGCAAAATGTGATTCTGAATAGAAATAATTGAAACTGATACTAAAATAACACAAAGAATAAACAAGAGCCAACGCCAGGTAGGGGCAACGCTCAACTTTTTACTTTTTTCTTTTAGCAAACAATGAAATGTTTGAACAAATCTTAACATTTGCTTTCTATAATTTAATCGGTATGTCTCATCACATTAGTTTTGTCTATATATTTTGAATATCTAAATATGCTTTATATATATAAATGCGTATGGTGGTGGTCCGCATGGTTGGAGTGGTGATCCGCATGGTGCTGGTGGTCCGCCTGGTGGTGGTGGTCTGCAGGGTGGTGGACCGCATGTTGGCCATGGTCCACATGTAGGCCGTGGTCCACATGGTAGCCATGGTGATCTGCATGGTGGAGGTGGTCTGCATGGTTGTGGTGGTCCGCATAGTGATGGCAGTGGCAAGTTGACGTGGTGTGCATAGTGGTGGCCGTCCGCATGGTGTGTTGGCGGTTCGCATGTTGTGTTTGTGGACCGCATGGTGGTGATGGTCCG